>NC_071281.1:7079919-7194919 GCF_023375685.1 Ictalurus furcatus
AGATCATATTTAAAAAAAAAATTAGGTATAACAATATTAAAATAATTACAATATAAAAAAAACACAAACAAATATTGCACAGAATTGAAGGATTGCCATCTCTGATAAAGATGCATGGGAAGCTGCCTTCATTTTATTTATACAGATATATAAAATATCAGAGGTAATATTTTAAATGTCCGAGTATTTAGGTGAAAATCATTCATCTTAAACTTTGGAGCAGGGGTGGTCCAGTCTTCTCCGGAAAGGGCCGGTGTGGGCGCAGGTTTTCTTTCCAACTTAACGGAAGCCACACCCGGAGCCTATTGAAAGCCAAGCTCAACTGATTAAACAGGTGGAATCAGGTGCATCTCCGGCTTCATCGGAACGAAAACCTGCACCCACACCGGCCCCTTGCGGATAAGATTGGACGCCCCTGCTTTAGCGTGACGTGTGGAAGACTGACCTGATGAAGCCGCGGAATCTGCCCTGGAAGCCATTGTGGAAGCGGGAAGTGCGGACGCCTCGACCTCGGAAACGCCCCCCTCGCACGAACCCTCTGTCTGTGCTGCTGATGCCTGGCATGTTGGTGCGTTTCGGTAAGACCTGTGGCCAAAACACGCAACCAACAGGCCAACTTAATCTAGACACAACTGGATGCACGAGCTAAAAACCCCACGGGGAAGAATGTTTACCACATTAACACTCTTACCATACAACTCTGTCTTGTACCGCAGTGTATCGGGGTACCTGCTTACACCACCACATTTACAAACAGGGCGACGTGAAATGCCATAACTCGGATTTCGCTGTCGTTCTGGCACATCGTTATATTGCTAATTCTGAAGGCACTACATGACTCGTGACATTGACATGAGAGTTAGTGTATGATGTGAACGAGTACTGGATTAGAGTTCTACTCACTCAATTTTTTTATTTTTATTATTTATTTTTTTTTTTTACATATTGTAATTGTGTGTTCTGTGTAGGTATGAATGTGGTGTTACAACAATACAGCACGATACACGGGTATGGGAGAACACATTGATGATCGAACATCGAGTCAGTTTAGCAGTTTCTGTACTGAAGTACTGCGCGTGTTTTAAAGTCACCCAAAACTTTTGAAGACGTTTACCTAAAAACAAAAACACATCAAGAGAAAATGAACTGCTGAAAAACTCTCAGCTGATTCGTCGAGGGTCAAAGTCACGATCAGGTGAAGATAAGAAGCACTGCCGCGACAGAGCCTTTCCTTTACCCAAAAATCACAATACCTGATTATTTTCTCTGTCCTAGCACAAGCCTACATGTCTTGCTCCCTTCCAATGATAAACCAGCATTGCAGGTAGTGCACGTGCATTTCAGAACATAACATCATATTTTATGTAAGGAATATAAAAAAAAAAACCTAATGCATGCAGATTTTAAAAAACCTTATATAGAATCCCCGAGACATTTCACGCCATGAATGGCTGTAGAAGTTGGCATAGCAAAAATCAAATCAATCGATCAATGAGGTTACTTAAACAAAGCAGATCATTTTCCTATAACATCAGTGTTTTAATCCTCTTTCAACATAGACATTTAACAATTATAATCTTTTTATGAAAGACATGTCTTAGATGCGCCGTGTCCACTATTCACGTTCCCGCTGCTATAGAGACGTGTTCAGGAGCACATTATTATAACCTGTTGTTTGAATTACAACTGGAACTACTGTCAGAGCTACTGTTATCGAAAACATAAACACCTTCTGACCAATCAGATTTGAGAATACAACAGCGCTGTGAATTATACCCACCTGTATAAATAACACCAACCTGTCACATGTTCTACACCAACAGTTGACACAGTATTGTACAAACAAGTTAGCCAAAATGCCGTTTTTTTTACGAGTGTGAGGCCACAACTTCTCTGGGATGGGCAGGCTCAGAGGCCACGCCTCCACCCCTGGTTAAAATATCAACTCGGACCCAGTGGCTCTGATTAATCAAAACTTGTGTAGATATTAGCAGACTTCAGCGTCCAGAACGACTTCTGAACTACTCTGCATCTGATGCATGAAAAGGTCACACAAAGCATAATCGACGAATCAGATTCAGCTGCATGGAAACAAGCTTCCACACACTAGTCCCTTATTTACATACAATATGCATATGACACACCCCCGTTTACCTTCATATTCATCTCATTTAGATTAAATATGGCCTTAATTATGCCTTCAGAAGACAGCAGGTAGTTACATGAACTCAATTTATTTTACAATTGTTATGCATTTTTGAATGTGAATAGATTACATTTATTCTTTACAGATTGAATTATGAAAATTTATTATTTAACTTTTTATTTTATGAATAATATCCAAGTATGGCAGGTTTCCATCATGACCAAAAAAAAAAAAAAAAAAAGTATATTTCCTATAAAAATGATCACTCAGACTCTGAAAAGCAGACTAGTAAAAAATAAATAGATTGTGCCTGGCTTCTTTTAGTGTTCACATGAAATTATGTAATACCTTCAAAATGATATCAAAGTGTATTTAAATAGCTAAGGCATGTGGTTCATCTGCCCAAGAATACACATCCGGGTCAGGGCTTTGTGGAGCGCTTACGGTACGTAACTAGCTGATAAAGTACAGTACATGTTGGCACTAAATGCTATTATGTCCATTTAAGTGCGCTGTTTCTACACGTGCATGTGTGATCATGTTTACTAAGATATTTTCTAGTTCATTACTTATATTACTCCACTGCTATACTTACTGAGGACACCGATAACGGTTTTAAAATCAACTGAGAATCAAATCGAATGAGAGCAGCTCCACCAAAGCTGACACTGATGATTAAAAAAAAACTATTGGTGAAATTTCAGCCTGCTCACCTTAATGACGCGTCCTCTGAATAAGGTTTCATCCAGAGCCATGGCCATCCTCACCGACTCTCTATCAGAGAACTCGATGTATGCGAACCTAAAGAGAGCAGCAGAGCAATGTTGACTCCAACTATTTTTGATGCACTAACACAGACTGATATAATCTCGCCCTCACCCTTTCGGATGGCCAGTGAATTTGTCACACAGTATAGTGACCCTGTTCACGTGGCCACAGCCGTTAAAGTAGATCTCCAGCTCATCGGCAGTCGTCCCATAATCCACCTGTTTCCATTTAAAACAGAGCGAGTGATTACTAAGAGTACGCAATTATTTACATTCCAGGGGTGGCCTCACAGTGAATCTTACACAGAAAACACTTTATATGACACAGAGTCAAATATGATATGTATTACATGTAAACACATGATACAATTTAATTTTAGCTAAAAAAATTAAAATGAAAACACAGATGAATTAATCTGGCTTGTGTTGAAATATTCTTTTTGTTAGCTTTATGTTGGAAAAGTACTCTATTAGTTTTTGGAAAACATACGGTGCCTTTTAACTCATTCGTATGCCTAGCATGAAATTCGTCAGTTTCAGACACCCGCCGGTTAAGGAAAAAAGCTTGGAAAAGACTAGGATCGATATTTTTATTTATTTTTTTTTTTTGAGTCTGCGCCCGTGACGGTCTCAGATTCCTGTACTTGGCTGACGGGAGCGGAACCCAATGTGGTGTTCTGCTGTTGTAGCCGATCCACCTCAAAATTCAATGTTCTGTGCATGCTGAGATCCTTTTCTGCTCATCACGGCTCCTTCCTGGCTGCTCGATCCAATCTGGCCATTTTCCTCTGACCTCTCTCATCAACAAGGTTTTTCCACCCACAGAACTGTCGCTCACTCAGTGGTTTTTTTTTCTTTTTCAGTTTTCGCACCATTCCGTGTAAACTCTAAAGACTGTAAATCCCAGAAGATCAGCAGTTTCTCCATACTCCAACCAGTCCATCTGGTACCAATAATCAAAGCCACGATCAAACTCACAGAGATCACACTTTGTCTTCAATCAGATGACTGATGTGAACATTACCTTGAGGCTCTTGACCTTTATCTGCGTGATTTTGCATTGTGCTGCTTGCCACATAATTTGCCGATTAGATAACTTTAGGTGTTCCTAATAAAGAGGATGGTGAGCGTATTTTAAGTGATGATCGATTCTGGAGCCATGTTTCTTGTTTGGTGCTAAACGCATTTCATGAAGTGATACGATTGCTCAACATTTACGTACAGCCAACTGCTGCCATGATCAACAGTTATCGTCACTTTACTGGAATTTACTGAAATATGGAGGCACATGAACGAGCAGTACAGTAACCGTACATCAGAAGGCACACAAGTTGTTATACAACAAAATATTTACCACATGGCAGTTGGAAAGAAATCTTTCATAAAACATGGCTTACGTTCCCCACGTAGACGGATCTGGTGTCAGCGTCTACCCTCTCCTCGGGTGTCATACTGTAGAAAAGTCCTGATGACACACAGACGTCATATAATCAGATACAAGTGCATTCGAGACACTTGATCGAAAGCTGAACACACTAAACAGATCAGGCAGCTAAACATACACATCATAAATGATGAATAAACAATGTCAAGTCTAGCTAACAAAAAAAAAAAAAAGCTAACTTTTTATACAAATTCTTACTGCACATGTTTGCAAAAGTCAGAACACTTTGCATGCTGTATCCCTGTAAATTTATCAAGTTGTACGACCATGCTAAAAATTTATTTTTAAAAAAAATAATAATAAATGCAGTCAGCACCTTCCTTAACCAAACCCAACTTGGGAGCGCAGTACTGCCAGGGTTTGGGAAGTGATGACAATGCAGACGGGTTTAGCTGCCCGAGCTCACCTGTCTGTAGAGGGCCATAGGGAAACGGCTTGTCTGAACAGTACTGCGCTTCCCTCAGCTTCTCCTCCTCCTCTTCCTCCAGCTCCATCACCCGCGCCTTGATCGCCTCCAACTCCTGCAGCATAAAAGAGCAAACATGACAGCACTCTAGGCTCATATATCCAACACGTATTTTCCATATGCACGGAGCTCCCGTTTTGTCTTGTGCGCTGGAATCCGCGGAGTTTGGGTTTAGAAACCAAGGTGCAGAAACCTTTGTAGCTGGCTTCCAAGTAAGCAAACGAACGCACGCAGGCCTCACTGCGTGTTAGAAGTGACGCACCCTACCTAAAGATAACACTGGGGACAAAACATTGATTTATAACACTAACCGTCATCCAAGTGGGACAGGAAATGACTCAAAGTTCGCTGAACTGAAATCGATTCCCTAAACATGTAGCCAAACTGTCAAATTACACACGTTAACATACGTAACATCATATACGATTGCTTTAATTGCAGCGTTACAAATATTATTCAGTGGATAATTTGTGCAACTACGTTAACTGAGTCACTAGTTTTCCAGTATAGTTTTCATTTCAAACCTTGGGTAGAATCATACATTAAATCATGAGCAAATCTTATCCAATATGACAAAAATGGCATGTAATATTACAACAGTCAGCTACACTAAAGTTTGGTTCTTTTTATAGGTTACAGCCAGTCAAAGCCAAACTCCTCAAGTCCTAAAGCACATCAGCAAACCTTGGTTCTCTAACGGGATGTAGGAAGGCCTACACCAGTCTGGTCTGATGTTCTCCAGTCTGCTGGTGACCTTGCGGGAACAGTTTACTACTGATTCACTGGCTCGAGCAGACACGGTGATGATTATTCACATCCGTAATTATCCTAATACTCAAACCTTTTCGCAAGGAAACAGGAAAGTCCTCATACACACATCATTTGTGGTTATCAGGGTAGAAATGGAAACTATTTTATCAACATAGAACTCAATAAACACAGACTAAACATGGCCTAGATTTGTAACTGAACCAAGAATGATGGACTGCTGGTGGAAAGAAAGAAAAAAAAGTTACATAATAAAACAGGAAAATGCTTCCTGGAAACAATTAGGCTAATTTCTAATCAAGTGAAACAGCATTGTTTTGTTTTCCAGCAGAGAAAAGCAGGTGCTGTGTGAGGAGGGAAACAAACTACCTGAAAGCGTTCATTATATTGTGTTTTGTTTTTTTTTTTTTGTTTTTTGTGGTAATATAACATTTAAAAAAAAGAGAAGAAATTAATAAATAAAGGAAGGTATTTATATGATAAAAGGGTTATATTTCCATTCACATCGGTTCCTTTGAGAATAAAGATAATAAACTTACCGGGTCCTCAGTAAACTGACTTCCGGAGTTGGGAGCTCCTTTAATGTCGTAGATTTGCTCCGCCATGTTAGCTAGTTAGTTAGTTAGTTAGTTAGTTAATCATACCACCTTCAGCCTGCTTCATCAGTCTAAACCTCCCAGAATAAGCCTTCTTATTACACCAATCATCAAACACACCGACCGAGTGAGAAATGAAGAAACTGTAACACTAACCAAAGATTCCTCACGTCTAAAGTCAAAGGAGGAAAGACCACGCCCAAACCTGCACCCTAAACTACTTAATAGGGGTCAGAGGTTACCGCGGGCGCGTCCCGAATCCAACAATGCAGTACTAATTAATATGAACGCAGTATGTAGTTTGCGGTTTGGGACGCAGCCCGAGAGAGTCTACAGAGAAGATGGAGGCGGTTCACTTTAATGAGCTCACCTGCAGACCAGCTGCCTGAAAATACACACACATCTCTACTCCAAACATTCCTGCTCAGATTGTAGGCCTCGTTCCAAACGAAGAACGTGTCTGTAACCATAATACAATTCATTAAATAACTGAAGAAGATTTAAAAAAAAAAAAAAAAAAAAGACCCGGATGAAACGTCAGCTCTTCGTTAAAGTCGGGGCAGAGTGGGCGTGGCTTTCTGAAGACTTCAAACTTTAAATGACAGATTTAGTCGTGGTACACTTTTACTCACTTCATGAATTGATACCCACTTTATCACTATTAAAAGGTAGTTGCAGAGCCTATATTATTATTTCCTCTTATACCATGGCACTTTTGACTTGTCGATTCTCATTGGTCAGAAGGTGTTGATTAATTTCCTGTAACAAGCAGCTCTGAGATTAATGCCTCCTGTAATTCAAGATTCACAGATTTACCCCAGTGTGCTCATTCTGGATCCTTTGTAGAGTAACAGCTCATGCACAGGGGACTTGTATGGAACAGTTGATGCTCCACATCATCTAAATTTCGAATCGTCTAGTCGTCGGCGTGATGAAGCTTTCTATAGGAGATATTTATTTAACATTTTTGGTGGAAGGAGTCTCCAGTGTCAGTAAATTTTTCTGGAGACCTTGCACTTTCTGGTTTCTTGGTAACATACCAAGCTGCATTTTTTTTTTGTCTTCTTCTAACTTCAAGTTAATAATTGCTAAAAATAATAATAATAATAATAATAATAATAATAATAATAATAAGAGGAGGAAGAAGAAGAAGTAGAATTGCTTCTCACTTAAAATATCATGTCATCTGGGGATAATGAAAGTAAAATACTAAATATTAATTGAATGGATTCTTGATTGGATAATTAACTATACTGATTTAATGCATTGTTTCCTAGATTCTATGTTTGAAGTTTTATATATATATATATATATATATATATATATATATATATATATATATATATGTGTGTGTGTGTGTGTATATGTATATATATATATATATATATATATATATATATATATATATATATATATGTATATGTGTGTGTGTGTGTGTGTGTGTGTGTATGTAGGTCATGTGTGTGCGGAGTTTGCATGTTCTCCCCGTGCTGTGGGGGTTTCCTCCGGGTACTCCGGTTTCCTCCCCCAATCCAAAGACATGCCTGGTAGGCTGATTGGCATTTCCAAATTGTCCGTAGTGTGTGAATGTGTGTGTGTGATTGTGCCCTGTGATGAGTTAGCACCCCGTCCAGGGTGTCCCCAACCTTGTGTCCCGAGTTCCCTGGGATAGGCTCCAGGCTGTCTGTGACCCTGTGTAGGATCAGTGGTATGGAAGATGGAGTTTGTTGGATGGATAGATGGATTGGTGTTCAGCTGCAAGTTTTGTTCATGTTTATAGATTACAGTACGTCATATTGTCCTATACAATATCAGCATACATAAATGATACAGAAATGATTTTGCCCGAGATATACTTAAATGTAACCACATATCATCAGCTACAGAGTGGCATGGTAGTGCAGCGGGTAGCATCCTCCTAGCGTTCTCCCTGTGTGGTTTCCATGTGGGTTTCCTCCAGGTGCTGTTTTCCTGCCCCCTCCCATAAACATGGCGGTAGGTGAACTGGCTATGCTCAATTGCCCTAGATGTGAATGAGTTTATGAATGTGTGTGCGTGTGTGTGTGCGCCCTGTGATGGGTGTATTCCTGCCTCGTGCCCAGTGTTCCCAGGACAGGCTGCAGATCCACTCCAGATCCATGCTCTACAGATCTTACAGAAGAATGCATGACTGAAACTTTATTTGCGTTAACGAAACTTTTACCTTTGTACAACAAACATTAGTGTTCGTTTCAGTCGGTGATCGGTAACATAACTCTGCAGCACAGCTGAGAACAGAATGATTACCTCAAGGGAGACTTAATTGAAGTAAGTGGATCCCGAAGAGTAAATAGCAGGTTATAACTCTCACACAAGGCCCTAGTCATTTCATTCCAGTTCCCATGTAAGTATCTGGGGACAAAACATCATGCATGATCACCCAGGAAATGAAGGACACACCGCAAGCGATGTTTCGTATTTCGCTGTCTTTTTTAATTACACAGATACATATCTCAACACAGACAATAACCTGATTTAGAATGTTTACAGCGTCACATATCCAACGAAGCGCACAGTAAAGGGGTAGAGGGGGCAGCAAAAAGGGGGAGGAGAGCATGCAAGAAAGAAATCAAAACTTCTCCTGGCACAGTTCACTTCATCTAGAGACTGATAACAGGAAGAAGAAGAAGAAGAAGAAGAAAAAAAAGTTCTTCATCACACCAACCTTTTCCTACAGAAACAACGTTCTCTTTTCTGTAACAATGTATTGCACAATACAGTAAATAATGCTTCCCTAAACATGTCAAACCAAGCCTTCATCTTTAGGTATCTTTACCAAAAAAAAAAAAAAAAAAAATGTCTCTAGCTATTTTAGCGTTAGGGAGATCAAGCGTCCACTCCAGCTCTGCTAACGATAGCATTCTCAGTCTCATTAGTGTGAGGTTTACATTACAACAGGATGAGCTATGGATGTCCACAAAGGGTCTCTGGTATAGAGTCCAAAAAGCTCCTGATCACATGCACTTCCCCTAGCAAAACATTCCACCTATACCCTTCATGGATGGCATAATTAAAGTAAAAAAAAAAAAGAAGAAGAAAAAAAAGCTATCATCAAATATCTCATTTTAAATATATATGTAACGCTAATTTTACCACTGTTTGAGATTTAGGCCTACAGAGCTCGTGTGACTTTCTAGGTTTGTGTTAAGGTTTTCCGACGGACATGCCATCAGAAATTTTTAGCCCCGAATGTCTCACAGCCTCGACCCCTTCACAAATCCACTCAGAGAAGCCGTGCCTCCCGCTGCGCCCAAGAAAACACAGATATATATATATATATATATACAATCAGTGGAAGATCCATCAGCAAGCTCTTCCTTTTTGGTTCAACTTTGGTTGGAGACACAACGGGACACAAATTCGATCACAAACCGCACAGGGCCTCATATGAACGAAATGTGAGCTAAACGGACATGCAAAGCACACAGAAGGAGTGAGAGATGTGCGTGTGTATCCTCTGCCTTCGTTTTGCTTGTGGTATCGGATTAAAGCTCTGGAATATTCAAGTAGTTTGCACAGCGAGATCATGAATAGGAAGCCTTTGTCTCTCAAGCACACACTCAAGCCGCGCAGCGAGGTTGGCCGATGCTAGACATGTGCCCGTTTTTCATATCATGATAACTGCCTAAGTTTTGTCGCTATTTACAACTTCTGTAAGGCTTACTGATACGTTCAAACGACCACACGGTCACCCGGACCTATCGACGGTGAATCTTCACAGGCTTCAAATTTGGCAGACGGATCATTATTTCTCTCGTTAGCTTTACAGATTTGTTAAAAATTTTTTAAAAAACTGCCACGAGTTCTGTCTACATCGGGCGCTTCCTGAATATTCTGCGTGCACACAATAACAATATAAAACACGTTGAATATGACTCTATATACACAATATAGGCACATGCCTAGCTGTGGCTTTGTACTTTCAGCACCAGGCCGTTCTGTTGAGTATGCCGTCTTGTGCTTGGAGTGTGTGGTTATTTCCATCACTTTGGTTCAGGGGCTTTAGTTCGCACTAGCTCATGTTCAAAAAGGCTGCGATTAACCAGCATACAGAGGTGCTTTGGTCTGTTATTTTGGATTACTATGGGATATGTTACTATGCTGAATGTTTAAATAAAACTCAACCAAACTGTTTATAAAATATAGCACGACTTCAGCTATGTTCAGACAGACAGGTCAAATCCAATTCTCCGACATGTCTGATTTGTTCAGGAAAACTAAAATAAAACACGTAAACAACACCCCCCCCCCCCCCCAATCCAAATCAGACTTAAGCCACATTTGTAAGTAATTTCAAATCTGATTGGATTTCTGGAACTGTTCCTAGTTTGCTTCCACAGGGTGTCCCAAAAGTCTCCATACAAAGGGGAAATGAAAATATTTTAGCTAACTGTCTTCCAAAGTTTTTAGTAAATATACATACATACATATATATATATATATATATATACATATATATATATACATATATATATATATATATATATATATATATAATATATATATATATATGCCATACACACACACACACATTATATATATATATATATATATATATATATATATATATATATATATATATATATATATATATATATATATATTAGTCTTTAAGAATGCTTTAGAGAATGAAATCATTCTCATGGCTGGATCAGGAAGCTGTCTCAAGGTTGCGATGGACTTGAACAGGAAACATGGCGAAGTGGACATCCACGATCATCAACCGACGTGGTGCTGGCAAATATAGTCCCCTATGTATGGAGACTTTTGGGACACCCTGTAGTTTCCAGTTGTCTCTAATTGGTCCAGTCGAATCGGATGCTATGTGTGTCTTCCGTCGTTTGGCACACATCTTAATGAAATGTGTTAAGATCAGCATGCACCGTCGTCTGCATCGTCACTACGGCAACTAATGGCGCAAATGTGGCGACGGCCCAAACGATACAAATTTGATTCGATCGTTTGTAACTTACAATGCTGACCTTCAGATTTGCCGTGCTGTGTGAACAAAGCCTTTCATTCCTCTTGGTCTTAAAACCCAACCTCATATCTCTGTCTAAACCCTAAAATAACATATGCAGGCTGAATGTAAATTGCTTCTTCATATGGCGGGCGGGTCTGCATGTCTGCTAGTGGCACGGCTCTCTGAGCGCACGTACGATCTCACGCTCTTGGACAGGAGGTAGCTGACGAGGAGACGAAAGGCCGAGGACGAACAACCGGGGGGACGAGAGCCACACACGGCTCTGTAGTTCCGCTTCGTCATACACATGTGTAAAAGCTTTACATATCCACTGAATAGGTGAAAGACTTCATATATTAATTTCGAAATAAGAAAATAGATCATTCAATTCATATTCAATGCACTGTATTTTAAATTAAAGGAGCCGACATGAAAAAAAAAAGAGAAAGAAAAAGCGCTAAATAGGACAAGACACTAAGCAGGAAACCTTCAAGTTTGGTCCGTATTAGAGGTATGGCATGTGGACAGGACGTCTGAGTGCACAAAATGTTTCTTCCTGTTCAGTCGACTCGGTTTGGAGTGCATTTCAACCAACAGTTCTTTCAGGGTGACGGACTCACTTTATTCATAAGGGCTTTTTATCATTTTGGGCATCATTATATGACCCTTTATTTAAAAAAAACCAAAAAAACAAAAAAACTTCCCACACGCTTTAGTGCGTTAACAGGACTCCAACACTTCTGGAGAGAAAGCTGACGACTTCTTCAGGGAAAACCATAGCAATGTACCGCAGTATAGACAACAAACAAAAAGTGTTAAGTTTGACTCTGGTGTCAGATTTGGACCACGACTACGCCGGAGGTTAGTTCAGTGAGAAAGCGTGCAACGTTTCACACGGTTGCTCTGAAATCAACAGGAAGTGACTTGGAAGCCTGCCATCAGCATCATGGTTTAACAAGATTGCGTTCGTGAACACGCTTCGATTCGATTCGCACCGCTTCTCTTTCAACCCCTCTGGCGATAAACTGTACAAGCAGTGATGAGTCACCAACTCTGACATTCACCTCCCCGGTTTCACCTACGCAGCTCCTGATTTTGCAGAAGCAGCAAATTTTACAAGCTGCTCCTCTAAAGCCAAGTTAACATTAGGTAAAATATTGTCATAAGGTCATGTGACCGGCAGATCAAATTGAACTTAAGCCCCGCCCTCACTGACCCACGAACGGCCGTGACTCGGCAAAATCAGGACTCGCTGTCTTCTACATCTATAGATTACACAATATACAGAGTAAAACAGACGGGGGCGGGGGTGGGGGGAAGGGGGGCTGAATGCATGGGTTTTGAATGAGTAATTACAATTGCTTTGATTTGGAAAGGAAAAGAACTGAGAGAATTATTTGTAGACATTATACTTTCTGTTATTTGGCAAACACGTTTTTCTTCTTTTTTTTTTTGTTTTTTTTTTTGGACCTCTTACTTTTAAATACTATATACATTCACATTAAGTTATGGTTGTTATTTTAAATAGATTTATATGTAGATTTATATTATAAGGTACCCTAAGGGTGGTTTCTGAGGTTCCGTTCAGTAGCTGAATTCTCTTCTCATATTGCACCTCCGTCCTCTCGCTGTCTCAAAACACGAGTGATATAAAATACACCGAGGAGTTTCTACTCTACGGATTTCTCCCCTCAGAACGTCTTTACATGTCTGGCCTAAACTGAAAACAAAGAAAAAAAGAGGAAGAAGAAGAAGAAGAAGAAGAAGAAGAAAAAAAAGTCAGGCAGTACAGGGAGACATCAGAGACAGAGACATCGAGAACCAGAAAGCAGTATCTACATGTTTGATCCCTTTTAGATATCTGCTCAGACGTTTGGGTGGGGGGGGGGACGAGGGGGGGGGCGGGTAGCAGACAAAGGGACAAGTAGGCAGGAGGTAGAGCAAAAACAGAGAGAAAGAGAGAGATAGAGATAGATATATAGAAGAGAAATCGAGTCCACACTGCTTTTTATGAGACAGTTTTTTTTTTGTTTTTTTTAGCAGTCTGCTCTTCATGCTTTGGAAAAACGAAGGAGAGTGAAAATTACAGCTCGGTGTTTAAATTTGGGAGAGTTTTAGAAAAAAAAACAAACAAACGTAGAATTGCTTCAAAAGGCTTGTCCTTGGAGTGCGATCCTCGCACGGACGTTCTCGGTTCTTATTGAGGGTTTTGAAGGGTTGTTTTTTTTTTTTGGCATTTGCGGTGCCAATTTTCTTCCGAGGCCAAAAGCGCGTTCATTTCCATACATCGTTTGGTCCACTCGTCCTTACTTTTTCTCTCCGCCTGCATGTCTTTTTTTTTTGCTTTTAGCAGAGGCGGATAGCATGTCACTTCACCGTGATCCTTGGGGTTGGAGCAGGGGATTGTGGGTAACTGAGCCAGGGAGGGAAGGAGGGGGGCACAGTGAGAGGAGGAAGGCAGGGATTGAATTTGTTCCTTTTTTCCTTGCTGCCTCTCCACAGAAACCAGACTTGGGTTTGAGGAGGTTTTGCGTCGTTCGCGTTTGGTTACAAGACGAGTGCTTCTCCATGAAACTTTGGCAGTGTATTAAAAAGGTTTGGATCATGTTTTTGTCTCTTTTAGTTTATTTTATTTGGGTTCGCATCAGAACAGAGAGGTGAGTCCGGTGTAGGTTTTTCTTGGCTCGCTAGCAAGGTAGTTATCATGTCTTTATTCTTTTCATTCTTACTATTATTATTATTATTATTATTATTAGTATCATTATTTTTGGATTTATTTGTTAAAGCCAAAAAACAAACCGGTGAAAGAAGATCGTTCATGGTTTGAGGAGCGGAGCGCTGGGATGTGAGGGGAAGTCTGTCGACCCTCCGTAAAAATCCCAGACAGGACAGAAGGGCAAAAGTATGAAGGAGGACTCTAATGCCTGTTAGATGTATTCAAGCTTCTCTAAAAATCTCTGTGGAAGAGGACGGAGTGTGTCAGGTGTAAACTGCGTCCATGCGTGCTGGGCCGACCATATATATATATATATATATATATATATATATATATATATATATATACATATACATATACATATACAGGGCTTAAATTATTCATAAAGCCAAGCTTGAATTTATTACTTGCTGCCTTATTTTTAATAAGACATGGGTAAAATCGCTGACTGCGTCCTCAGTAAATCAAACCCTTTCAAATGTTAATAAATAGAGAGCTAGGGTTAAATGGGAGCTTCAGGTAGTTGAGAAGAAGTGAGGAACTCGTAGAGGTGGGAAGAAGTGCGAGGATTAGTGGTGAACATTTCTCATCTTCTTTTGGGTGCAGGTGCAGCAGCAGCGTTAGCGGTAGCAGTGAGTGCGCTCAGACTGAGGGTCGGAGGTCAGCGGGAGGAGGAGTCCAGCAGGGCAGGTGTGGCAGGGGTGGTGGAACGCGACACACTGCTGGAGCTGGCGCTGCTGTCTTTGGGGCTTCCTCCGCCGCCAGCGTGCCCAACCAGGGACAGAGGGCCCGGAGCGGTGCTGTCCGAGTGTGTGGGCGGAGCGCTGGAAGAGGACGAGGAGGAGGAAGAAGAGGAGGAGGACGACGAAGAGGAAGGAGTTCCCAGAGGAACGCTGCTGCCTCCGGGTAGCCCCTGTAGCGTCTGGCCGCACACGTGGTGGTGTTTCTCCCAGTCCTTGTGCTGGCAGAAGGAGCCGCAGTACCGCGCTGTGTTACAGCCGCTGCACGTCTCGCTCGCCTTGCGGCCGCAGTTCCAGCAGCTCTGTGATAACGGAGTAAAGTAATGTGTTAGCAAAGCACATCCAGTACATTACCGCCTTAACAGCTCTGTCTTTCCCAAAGTAACCACACGGTTCCATCAATGTTCTACAGTCAGGCCTCTTTTGTAAGTTCTAGCAGGGGGTTGGGTCATGTTTAAGCTCATTACCCTTCTGTCAACTTGAATCCAACTGCATTTTTTTTTTTTTTTTTTTTTTTACATAAAACTAAAACTAGTGCACATTTTAAGTGTACCTGGGTTCTTGAAAGTGTAGAAACAAAAAGTCAATAATTACACAGATAAGTAAGGGATAATCCACGGCTAGGGGTGTATAACATATTAAGGTTAATTCATTCAAATTGTGTAACGCACACCTGGCCGCGGATTATCGCGCTTATACCGCGGTCACCTGCCAGCGCTGACAAGTTAGAGCCGTCATTGATGTTTGCAGGGCACAGTTTGACTGAAAAGATAAGAATAACGGTTCATTTTCCTTAGTTATTTTATATAGCTCTAGAATTCTGCCCGCTCTAAATCATACGCATAAAAAAAGTAGTGCAATAAGATTACATTTCTTTAAATGAATTATAATAAATAGTTATTAGAGAGAGAGAGAGAGAGAGAGAGAGTGAATCACCTGCGTCTCTGCTGCGTCTACTAATAATGAAGCTGCGAGTTTAACTACTGTATGCAACTGTAACCGTATGTTACTATGGTTACCATTGTTTGTAGGCAGCGCATTTATTTACAACGGTGATTAAACTGACTGGAACTACCTGTTCACACACCTTCCAGCCAATCAGAATCGAGTATTCAGACAGACCACGGTATAAATAAATGTAATTACGTGTTAATATTTCATTAGCTGGAGTAAATGTATAAACATATGTGCCGCAATTACAAATTTTGGGCTCCTTGGCTACACAAAGTTTGAGAAGCGTTTTTAATTTAAAGAAACATAACTCAAATAGCTGCATCCCTCGCCGTCATGGAGTTTGTACCCTTGGCATTAAGAGAGAATGTGGAGGAGTGGAAGACTCTCAGAGATCGAGGGGAATGAAGTGAGCGTGTGATGGAGAGAGTCTCTGTGAGTGTTAGATGCCGCCTTCATCTAACACACACTTACAGAGACGCTCTTCATCGCACATGAGTGTATGAGCTATTTTGAGGACAGTGGAGAGTGTGAGTGGTCATGCTGTGTGAAGTGGGTGCAGGTAGCTATGATCTACAGGCAGGAAGTGCCCCAGTGGGGCCCAGCTGATTGTGTGAGTGTGTGTGAAAGAGAGAGAGAGAGAGAGAGAGGGAGAGAGAGAGAATGAGACGCACCTCGCTGGAGTCCTCTTGCTGGTTGATGACGGACAGCGCGTCCTCCGAGGCCTGTCTCTTGGCCTCCGCTAGTGCTCTCTCCATCTTGGAGCGTTCGGCTGAGATCATCTCGTGAGCTTTCCTCTCGGCGTCAGACACGGCCTTCTGCAGCTCAGACATGGCCTGCCTCTTCACCTCGTTCACGGCCTCCTCTGAGGTGCGGAAAAAGACGTGCAGGAAAAGACAGATTAGCCCCTGCAGATATCTCCTCCACCGAGCCCCCCCTCCCCCGCCCATTCCTTATTGAGACCATATGAGCTCTCTGCTTGTTTTAGCATTCTGAACAGATGTACATCATCCAAGATTTAAACCATTAGAAAAAGTCGCCTTAAAAAATTCATCAGGTTATAATTCTCCCTGCACTGACAACATCAGATGTTTCCAGACTTACTCACTTTGTTCACAAACTTGTCCATTAACCGAATTTTCGTTGGTGAGTGATCCCAATCCCCGACTCACCCCCCTCCCCACCCGGAGGGCTGAGAGGGAACTCCCACATTGAGAACACAAAACTCAGATGAGACCCAGAAGCGAGGAGGCGGTGCTCTGTGGCGTCCTCTGTTCTACAAACGCCACTGTGTGTGAGTGAGTGGTGCGTGTGCGCGTTTTTTTTTAGGACAGGCAGGTGTGTTCGGATGCGCGTGGTCGAAAATAGAAGCCTGGCTCATTAGGGCCGCGCACATCACTGTTCGCGGCCGTGATAATCGCTCTCCTGCTCCCCAGCCGCTCCTCATTTACACACGCTAGGCCTTATTTTAGCTCGGAGAGAAACGACCTCGTGTGTAGGAGGCGTTACGGTGGACGGCTGTGAACGAGTGCGATGAGGGTGTGCTTCTTAACGCGGTCACTGAACACATAATACCAACGTTTCCCGACTCGAAGACGCACTTATTTACCCTTGAGCAGGTGCTGGATTAGCGTCATTGTAATGCGCCCCTTTTGTACAGGAAGTCTGTTACTCCTGCAGTTACTTGTAACTTCATCGCATCTTATTCAATCCGGCAGACGTCAACTTGATGCAAACGGGTCCATCCAATGCACTGTGTTTAGCCAATCAGGCGAGAGGTAGACGCGTGTTTGTCGTGAGTGACGTTAAAAACCAAGCACTTTAAAAAAAAAAAACACATGCTCATCGTTATCGTTTGTATTTGTTTTTATTTTTTATTTACCAGTCCGTACAAGATTTTTTTGTGACTGTTGCGGCCAAAAATGCGGCCAAAAATGTTTTTTGCGGAAAACTATTGGAATTGGCGAAATTGCAATCGCATGAAATTTCACTTCCACGGTGAGGTTTGTTGGTAAATGAGACCATTTTAGCTGTACTCATGTTTGACGCACGTGAATCGAAGGCGATTGGCTGAATGCGCGTTGTCCTGACACATCACGTCACGTGACGCATGATTTTGCACAACTGCAAGCTCCTCCGAATACCGCGGAGTTTACTTTTGTTTTTTGTTCATTCCAAAAACGCCAAATCCTGCGGGGACTGATTTACACTGTATGTTTTATTACAAAATATTAACCGTATGACACGTCTCGGGTTACGTGATAAAGCCAGCAAGGTAGCTTGCGAGTGGGATGAAGCAAACAAGCTACCCAAGTGAAATAAAATGGATTCAGGCACCTTTACGGTTTATTGTTATTTCCATTCTAAGCTTTAACACAACATCAGATGAATCTACAGATTAGCATGGCAGATTTTTTTTTTTTTATGTCTCCAAAAACAGTGTCTATCTTATTAAATACCGTGTGAAAATATGGCGCATACATATGTACAGACAGGAGATGCATAAAAAACGCTTAAATAAACGAGTCAAAGAACATAATGAGTGCAGATGCTATATTGCATGAACCAATCAAGTAATTACCATCCTATTGTTCTGTGTGGCATGTACACAAAATGCTAAACAGACCCAGATGATGTAATTTTTGGATCGATATGAAAGGTGACTTTGAATGAGGGGTAATTATTGGAGCAGAAAGACTGTGTCTCAATAAGAAGAGTGACTACAGTGATGTATATACAGTACAGGTACCTGTGTGCTGTGGCCATAAACACTAGTCTAATTATACATACTCATCATATCCCATTCAATATCCTGCCCCTAGTCTTCACACTGATTTTCACATCTGTGTGTGTGTGTGTGTGTGTGTGTGTACCACAGCTGTCTCAGCTACTTATTATACTGTTCGTTACTGTTCGTCCTCTCCACACATCTACGTGCACATCTCTCCATTTTTCATCCTGTCTCTACCTTCATCTGTTGTTGTTGTTGTTTACCCCCCCCCCCCCCCCCCCACTCTGTATCAGCGAGAACCATGAGACAGAGTGATCAGACTCGGCACATGCGCCACCAAGATTAGTTTGCAAGTTTAATTAATTTTTATCAAGGAGACTCCGGAGCAGATGCAGCAATTAGAAAGTAATAGAACACGGCGGGACGACCAGTTTTAACGTTTTAATCCCACTGGGATCTAGAAAGATCTTTTTTGGTCTCTCCTGGAATCAGGTTCATCCCTTACTGTACCAAAAAAATGGTTTTACATTCAACAGGCAGCTCCCTCAAGGATGCTGCGATCTCGCGATCGCGGAAATGGACGCAAAATCAAGCAAATTCTGCAATATTCTGAGGAGCTTGCAATCGCACATCAAAATCGCAGCAGTTTTTCCGCAGGTTTGATCCGGGACGCGTCACGTGACGTCGTCACGACGCGCGTTCGTCCGAAGCCCTCTTCGATTCTCGTGCGTCGGACACGAGCACAGCTGAAACGTCTCGTTTACCGACAAACGTCAATGCGAAACAGCGTGCAAGGCAACTATCAAAAATAAAAAACTCAAATAGGATTTTCTTTAGTACACGAAAATATGGAACGGAAGGAAACGACTGGTGTGGAGACTACGTGAGAGTTCTCTAGCAAGTTGTTCTTTTTCCTTCTATCCAGCTGACACCGACTCACTTAAAGGAGCATAAATGTTATTATGTTATTTGTCGTGTTATGTAATATTCCGTAGTGTAGTATTGCATCTCTCAGTCTCACCGTTTTTGACTTGCCCGCTCATTATTGCATTATGAAAATGCAATCATACTTTTTATAAAATGTATAAAATACAAGTGACATTTCGAACACTTGATTCTTGGGTGCTCTACTATACAACTACACAGTATGCCATATATCTTAATCAAGACTGTAGTGAATTTAGTGAGAAGCATAGTTTTGACATTTTTTTTTTATTTGAGAGAGGGGCAGTGCTGGCTTGGCAGTTAAGGCTCTGGGTTACTGATCGGAAGGTCGGGGGTTTACGCCTCAGCACTGACAACCCAAGTTGTCAATATTGGGCCCTTGAGCAAGGCCCTTAACCCTCTCTGCTCCAGGGGCGCTGTATCATGGCTGACCCTGCGCTCTGACCCCAACTTCCTGACATGCTGGGGTATGCGAAGAAAAGAATTTCACTGTGCTGTATGTGATCAATAAAGACTCATTATCATCATCATTATCCTGAAGTTAAAATCGCACACGCCAGTGAAACACCGCATAAGCACAGTCGAAAGTGTTTCAAGGTGCGCATACTTCCGCAAGTTCCTATTGATATAGTGGTTGTAAATAGGAGCTACTAACCAATCATCATCAAAGCACAGGAGGTGGGATTTGTCTGGGGAAACCATTCATGTACCACAAACTGGTTGAACTTCTTAAAAATGTACTTCCATGTCCTAGATATATCATATAGAGGGGGTTTCTCAGTATGTGAACTGGGATAACTCACAGAAATAGCTTTAGAGATGACTGTCTCACTGAGAGTTTATAACAAATGCAGTCCCTTTACAAGAGAAAAAGAACGAATGGTTTACAAATGGCTAATCACACACTCACTCTCACACACACACACACACACACACGTACAGCCTAGCGGTAGGCAGGCGGGTTCTGGGTGTTCTTACTCACCCTGTTTGTTGTGCAGTTGCTTTATTGCTGGGGAGAGCGGGATGCTGGGGGCACCTGCGTGAAAAACAACTGCAATTAAAAGGGCTTTGGAAAACAGTGCAAATGCAGCACACAGATCTGCAGGTCTGCAGCGGCACTGACCCGCGTCCCAGACCGGTTCCCGTGGTCGGCGCACCCTTTTAAGCCGACTCCTTAATGTACTGTGCATCACCAAAATCATGTGGGCTTCTATATCAGTCTTCGAGGAGTAAACCTACTCCAATACTCCCGAATGCGAGCGAGTGTCGTGATCACCGATGTAAAGGATTAACACTAGTATGGGATGGAATCTAGCGACACTGTTAGCTGATTCTCATTCGCCTTCGTTTACACATTAGCACTGATCGTTACTATCAATGCCACAGCTGCTACTCTGAAAAGCAGGAGACTCTTTCCTCCCACCCAGCTACCCATCTCTTCTTCCTTCTGTCCTCAGCCCTTCCTCGTCTCCCGTGGCTGCTGCTCCACGGTGCTGCATTTCCACTGCACTTTTAACTGCAGTCATCTTTCACAGCCGGGACAGATGGAGAGCACTCAGCCCTATTCATACCCAGAAGCCTCTGCTCTCCCAGCCCTGGCCTTACTTTGTGTGTGTGTGTGTGTGTGTGTGTGTGTGTGTGTGTGTGGGAGCAGTTCAGGTGCGAGACTCCTACCTGCCTTCCTCCAGATCTCTTCGGGCAGGTATCCAGACGGAGGCCGATGAAGGAAGTCTCGATGAATGTCTGTTACACAGAGTGAGACAGTTTCTTTACAAGATTTTGGTTGAGACTGCCATTACACTAAAAAAGCTAAACGCCGAACACTGATACATAATACAAGGACAGTTTTTTTTTTTGTTTTTTTTTGCTGGACTATACCTTTAAGTGTATGGTTTTATTCTACACACTGATATAATGATTTTTTATTTTTTTTTGAATGGCTGAGAGTTGATCGCTAATTAAAGCTCATTAAAGCTAAACCATCATCGATAACCTCCTCTGAAACGTCATCGTAATGACAGCGATGGAGAAGACTCGAATCGACAGGAGCGCCCACCTTTCTTCATATCCTCCACGTCACTGTAGCGCCGGATCCAGTGGTTCATCTCTTCACGGTCGGCCTCCTGACAGCGGCGAAGCACGGTCAGAGAGCGCCTCGTCTTCTCCACCATGTCCATAATGCAGTTCAGCAACTGAACAACACACACACACACACACACACACACACACAGAGAATATTATTCTACTTCTACATTAATCATTTTGAACAAAACTGTCTCATTCGTCTTATTAAATCGGTGCTGTAAAATCTAAATCAATTAATATATGCATATGATACGACACATAGGGTTAAAACATATGAATGCGGACTGAGCTCAGCCAGATAATATCACAGATGAATCAATTGAATTACTTGAGAATGCGGAGAAATCGTAAATCATGATCAGTAGTAAAATATGATCGATTGTGCAGGTGTAAGCTGAAGGAAACTGAAGGGAGACTGAAAGAGAGAGGTGTATTTATGGCTGATCAGAACAGCACCTGTAGCTATGGGATGATATGCTGTAAAAACTTCCTGCTGTGTTTGGCGTGCGTGTGTGTGTGTGTATGATAGCAGCGCCGGCACGAGGCTTTTAGTTCAGAGCGGCACAGTGTTTGTGAAACCCATTAGAGCTGTCCAGGTGCGACCCTAAGTGCTTTGTAGGATGTGTGCATCTGCTCAAATGTGTTTGTGATTGTGATTTTGTGTGTGTGTGTGTGTGTGTGAGTGTGTGAGTGAGACAGTGGTGCTGTGAGTGTTTTAGTGGATAAACACAACAGAGCAGTAACAATAGTGCTGGAACAGCTGAGAGGATCCAAAGCGATTCCTCCTGCCCCCTCACTCTCTTTCTATCTCTCCGTCTCTCTCTCGTCCTTCCTCTCCGTCTTCTTCTGTCCCACTCGTCCACGTCTACCTTCTTCCTTTCCTTCACCCACTGTGCATCCATCTAACCATGACTCACTCTCTTTCTCCCTATCACCCATCCCCTCTTTTTTTCTCCGTCCCTCCATCTATCCTCTTTATTCCTCCTGTCCTTCGTCGCTCGTCCTCTCGTCTACTCGCCCTTCTTTTCTTCGCATGTCCCTTTTTCTTCGTCGCTCACCCACCCTCTCTTCAGCTGCATGCTCTCTTTCTCTTCTTTTCTTTCTGACCAGACCAAACTTCATTTCCAACGGAATCTGTTGTAGTAAATTTGTACTAGCTATTTTTGAAATAAATTTTGTACCCCTTTCTTCTCTCTCTCTCTCACCCTCATCTGTCTCACTGCCAACCTGTCTCACTCTACTGCGGTCTCCATTTCAAATTTTTGTTCTCCCACC
The DNA here is from genome assembly GCF_023375685.1 of Ictalurus furcatus. Lineage (NCBI taxonomy): Eukaryota > Metazoa > Chordata > Actinopteri > Siluriformes > Ictaluridae > Ictalurus > Ictalurus furcatus. The sequence continues at coordinate 7,102,552 of NC_071281.1, forward strand.
TTCATTCTTATTCCCTAACCACTCTGTCTCCTTCCATTACAGTTCCTCCATTCCTCAGTGTGTGTGTGTGTGTGTGTGTTTGTGTGTGTGTGGGACACAAACATCCCCTATGCTATCTCTCCCCACCTCTTTCTCCCCACCTCTCTCTCGCTCTCTCTGCGTATGTGTGTGTGTGTGTGTGGCTATATTTATTTCAGCGGAGTGTTTCTAATTTGGCCGAGACCCAGCACAGGCCGGTCGCTCTCCGTGACTGCAGCCCGTGTCTCAGCTGCTCGGCCCAGCTGGATCTCCTCCGCTGGGTCCTTCATTCCATCTGTGCCCCTTTTTAACTCGTGCTATATATTTGTGTGTGTGATTTTGTGCATGTGTGTGTGTGTGTGTGTGTGTGCAGCAAGTAAGTGTTGTGAGTCTGAGAAGACCTTAACTCAGTCATCACACAAGCTCAGCTTCTTTCTGATCTTGCTGTACTCACTCACACACACACACACACACACACACACACACACACACACATTCCCCCTCACACCCAACAGAGTTACCAGGTGTGTGAACATGAACCGATACGCAGACGTACGTTATCCAGGTGCTTCCACTCCTCAGCCCACTCACGGTCGGTGAGCCGGTGATCGATGACCTCCTCCTGACGCGCTCCATGAACAGCTGCAACACACACACACACACACACACACACACACACACACCTGAATGAACATGTGGATCAGAGAAACTGCAGCCCTAACTAAATCAACTCTCCTGGTGCAGCAGGCAACAGCTGCTTCCCAGATATGCCTGGGCCGCATCATTTTGGTGATGATGTCGTGAACGAAACACCATGGAAAACGCCATGGTTGATTACACGAAACATTGGCGTTAAACCGGCGACAGCATTGCATCACAACTCGTGAGCGCTTGACTACTCGATTCTGCTGCTGACTTCTGAAGTCATGAATCCGCAAGAGTGCTTCAAATCTTTCAGAAGTCTTCGAGGTAACAGGGGAAAACTGCATCTCTGTTTCTCGGTGTGCCTGACCTGTCTGTCGGTGGCGTTCGCGAGAGTCCCTGTGCTCGCCGTGTCTGTAGGCGTCTCTGTAGTGATGGGCCATGGCCATGTCCTCCAGGCGGTACTGCTGTGGGCCAGGGGCGCTCGGGTGGGCCAGGCCATTGGGAGGGTGAGTGGGCAGGCCGTTGGGAGGAGCGTGGGCTGCGATGCCGCTGCTTGGACTGAAGCGCTGACTTGGGCTGACTGTACACGGCCGCTTGGCCATGTGCTCGGTGTGCAAGGCATCCCTCTCACCTCCTGCCTCTTTGGTCCTGGACACAAGGACAGGGACAGAGGATTAAACTCTAGCACTAGCACATGTTCTTAGAGACCTCGCGAACTCTATCAGGAAAATTTCACATTCGGTTCACTGGGATCTATAGTTTCGTGCCACAAACCTGCTGTGTGAATTCATTCACATCGAGGAGCCACGCTAGCATTTTGCGGAGAAGCCTTCCTCTACCGGTGTGGAGGACAGAAACGGTCAAAGACGATTCGAATGACATTACGACCAAACATATTCATGACAAACCTCAACGTCGAACGCAACAGCTTCAGAAATACCGCGAGGTGAAAATCTTCTGCACCTTTAATTCGGAGCAGAGCCAGAGAAGCAGCTGCATGTCTCCCTAATGCGTCTCTCTGTCTCCGTCGCTCCACACGCCGGGTCCAGCTGTGTGCCATATGCATGCACTTCTGTGTAGATCCCACTTAATCTCCATACCTCTCTCGATCTCTCGCATTATTTCACTCTCTCCCTTCTTTCTTCTCCCTCCATATCGGTCTCCTTCTCTTCCGTCTCATTCAGCACTCGCTTTCTCTACGTTCATTTCTTCTCCTCCGTGCATTTCTCCAACTCTTGACCTCAGTATCTCCCTCAATATCTCGTGCTGTTCTATTTCACGTTCTCTTCACCTCTCTCTTTCTCCCAGTCTTTTGTCATTTCACTCTGTCTCTCTCTCTCTCTCTCTTCACCCTTGTCTTTATCTCTTTCATCATCTCTCTCACTCCTTCTCCCATTCTTTCTTGCTTATTGAGTTCTCCCTCTCTCCCCAGACTCCCTCCCACTTTGTCTTTCCCTTCTTTTTTCTCCCACTCTCTTTTCGCACTTTCTCCATCTCCCATCATCTCTCTCTCTCTATCTCTCTCGCTCTCCCTTACCACTGCGCAGTGTGAGCTCTCTCTCTGGCAGATGTTCGATGACACCGGTGTGTGTGTGTGTGTGTGTGTGTGAGCCATCTGGCCGGCCTGCCTCTGAAATTAATCTGTTTAGCTCAGCAGCGTGTTCAGAGGTGAAGCGTCCTCGCCTGCTCTGACCACAGCGGCACCAGAATGTGTCCGCATATGCGTGTTTAAGACGTGTTTAGGATATATGCATACGGCGAAGTGTCCCGGCGTCCCTGCGTCATTAATATAAGGGCTAATGCTGCTCTATCCAGCAAATCCATACAAGATTGTGACAGGTTTAGGGGAAAATGAAGAATCCCCTCTTTGAGATGGGTATCTTGGGTATCGTTGGTACTTGGAAATGATTCACAATGACTGTACTGTAGGTTAAAATAACAAGTAGCTGTGTAGACGTTAACATCGAGCTTAAACCGATTTTATTCCTTCATTAAATAATAAAGTAATAATAATAATTCCTAGTATTATTTCCTTTAAAACTTTATTATTGACCACTTCTATGTATATTGTGTGTGTGAGTGAGTGAAAGAGAGAGAGAGAGAGAGAGAGAGAGATGGGGAGAGAGAGGGGAAAAAGCCAAAAATATTCGCCTCTTAGTAAAATCCTGCCTAATATCTCACAAATCAGAGCAGCAGCTGGAGGTGTTTGTTACATCTCTCTCTCTCTCTCTCTCTCTCAGGATCAGAGGTTCAGGACATCACCATCTGGACACATCATAACATATGGGCAGCAACCAGGGCACTCAGCGAGAGAGAGCGAGAGAGAGAGAGAGAGAGAGAGAGAGAGTAGACAGTGGGCAGTTTGGTCTTTAAATCTGCTTTTTTTTCCAATAGAGGCTCTGTGTGTATGTGTGTGTGTGTGTGAGTGTGTGTGTGTGTGTGTGTGTGTGTGTTCTATGTTCTATCTCAAATATAACACGCACACTGGTCTGTATGATGGTTGGTAGACCACATTATCTTACACCCGACATTCTAACCCTTCTGTAGTAAAATTAATAGCACCCTATAATGCTGGTGCTATTAAATTTTTTTTTTACACATTTAAAAAAAAAAAAAAAAAACTAAAAAAAAAACTAAACAGAACTCTGTCAAAACGAGGTAAACCTAGGTATACTGAAATGAATTTCCATTTTTCAGACTTTTTCAGCCAAAAGAGGACAGAGATAAGTGATAAGTGAGGAAACAATGGGCAGAGAAATGAGAGAAAAAGAATAGATAAGAAAGGAACGACAGCACACACAGGTGAGACTGGATGAGCAGATAATATGAGACATTTCCCTCTCTCAGCGTGGGTGCTATTCAAAGCAGGACGAGCACTGTTCACGCGTTTTGCTTTACTTCACTCCACATGCTGTGTGTTTACACCGACTACGTTTACACGCACATCAATATTCCGGTATTAATCTGAATATGGAAATATTCTAATTAGTACTGAGTCGTGTAAACACCGCAATCCGATTACCCGATTCAGATCAAGACGTTATTCTGATTCCCCAAATTAAGATTCCCACCCCTGGAATATTCCTGTTTTAATCGGAGATTTGCTGCATGTGAACACTATTCAGAAAATCCACTGAAAGGAGATCTATGTGCATACTCGTTCCGCAAAGAATTGTGGGTGCGAACAGATGCGGAGCTGTAGGCGAGGTATTTAGGAATGGCAACTCTGGCAAAACGGACGCATTTATGTATACAGGAATACTCTGATGCCTGTGCGCATATAAACATCGTATTCGGAACATTCGCAAGCCGGCTGTACATGGAGTTTGATGCGCATGTAAACATGTAGACTTGCGGCTACATGAGCGACAGCGACCTTTGGCAAATAGATGTGGGCGTGTCCAGCGACGCCACAAAGCTGAGAAAAGTTTAGCGCTGAAAAGGAGCAGCGACTACCAGCGGGAGTGAAGACAGTAGAGCGCACGTGATCCTGCGAGTCCGAATTGTTTCGTGGACCCAGACAGTCCGGCGCTTGCTCTTTCACCGCAGATAGATGGCTGCAATGGCGAAGAGCTCACGCTGCTTTTCCTTCATCTCGTACGATATGATATGAGATATATATATATATATATATATATATATATATATATATATATATATATACACTGGTGAATTTTATATACAAACTGTCCCTCCAGAATGTTTGATTTTAGCGGCAAGAAAACTGATTTTTTGTCAAAGGTGGAATGCTGGTTGCGCCACACACCGATAAATGTTGCTATGGCAACCAGTAGTAGGAACGCAGACTGGCGACTTGCAGCGACAAAACTGCTGTATGTCCGAACGTACCTTAAAAACACCTCACCCCCGGGCCTTTGCTACCTCACTCAATAATTCCTTCACAGCTTCAGTCATTCAGACATTTAGCAACTTGCTTGCACTTTAAACCTTTCCACTCACTCACTTACTCACGCGATCCCTTCCTCCCTGTTCCAGAACAGGTCCAATAACTCAGTTTTAGTGTAGAGAATGTGTGTGTGACCATGTGTGCGTGTGTGTGTGAGTGATGAGAGGGTTATGATGACATTTACAGTGCCTGTCTGTGTTTCCACTCTTTCCCTGACTGTAGAGATATTTATTTCCAAGTGGATTTATGGAGAAACCAGTTTACAAAGAGCTGGGGGAAAAAACGCCTGCGTGTCCAGTGTGTGTGTACTGAGTGTATGTGTACCTGTCGGGCGTTCTCCTTTTGCCGTGCTCGTTGAGCTCCAGGAGGATCTCGGAGGAGTCGAGCGGCGAGTTGGCGTTGGCGTCCAGCAGCAGCTGCTCGTGCTGAGCCAGGTACTGAGCAGGGGTCTGCTTGGCCAGACGGGCACAGTGCAACAGCTCCCTCTGCAGGAGGGGTAGGTTAGCCTGTCACACACACACACACACACACACACACACGCACAGGCCGACGGATAAATATACACATATACATAAAGAGGAGCGAGAGAAGCTGAAATTTAAGAAGAAGGAGAAGAAAAGCGAGAGAAGAGTAACGCACACACAAGCAGGGAGAAACAGAGACAGACACGGAGACAGAGAAGGGGCAAAAACATTTACATCCAGTGATGGTTTCAGTAGACTGGCACATTCGAAAGTGGAATAGGAGCCTGGGGGGGGTGGGTCGGGGGGGGGGGGGGGGTAGTGGGGGGCTACTTATATAGTAGCCGTCCTAAAAAAACTGCAAAGCTGAGCAAATATAGACATGAAATAAAAAGAGAAAGTGATAGGAGCGAGTGGTAAAGATGAAATAAACCAGACGTCATCTTTGGCCCACCATGTAGGAGAGCTCTCTCTCACTCTCTCTTTCTCTCTCCTTCTCTCTCTTTCTCTCTCTCTCTCTCAGTCTTTGACAGTGTGACACTCTGCAGCTGGTACAGATGTTCAGGCCTCCGTGACTGATGTGCTGGATGTTACCATAAATCTACCTCTTGGTGAAATATGGTCTCTCTCTCTCTCTCTCACACACACACACACACACACACACACACACACACACAGTGTCTCTCCACCCTAATGGTGCATCCAAATGGAAATCATGGATTTGTGTTTCGGTCAGAGTGATGTGCAGAAACACTGCTGCTTGATATTAATAAACTCTTTGGAACAGCAACATTTCCCCTCGACGTGCGGGTGGCATGACTGAGGAAATACTCTGTATAATGGAATTTATACTGTAAAAGTTTTGTATCGAAATTTTGATTTCACTAGAGTGGGATGCTAGAATCTTCTCCGAAACACACCAGAGCCGATGTCAGTGTAGCGTAACACTCGGCATGCTGGGAGGTGATGCTGGTGTGGAGGCTGATCTCGGATGTGTGAAGATTTAAAGGGAAAGAGGACTCAAAATTCCATTAACCCTCACAGTGTCACCCCGAGCACAGACGGAGGACACTCCCACTCTTTTTCTGTTACATTCTAACTGTCTCTCTCTCTCTCTCTCTCTCTCGCTCTCCTACTGTCTGTACGGGGTGTGTGTGTGTGTGTGTGTGTGTGTGTTGAATCTGAATCTGGCCGTCATCCATCCTCCCTCCACTTGTTCATCACTCTGCCTGTGTGTTTCTGAATTTACCCCATATGGCGTGCCATAAGGAGCAGCTCTTAACAGGAGTGTGTGGCGCACGCGTGTGTGTGTGTGTATGTGTGTGTGTGTGTGTGTGCGTGCGCGCTCACCTTGAGAAAGGGAATGACGAAGGGTCGAAGAGGGAAGTTGGTGGCCTCCTGCAGTTTGCCGTGAAACTCTTCTATGGTGAGAGTTGAATTCTGACACATACACGCACACACACACACACACACACACAAACTGATTAACCTAGCTATCTATACAGACAGACAGAAAAATGATAACACATGCACAATCACATACACAGTTACACATACACGTAAGCAGCTATTTTCACATGAAGAGAACAAACAAGCACACACACACACACACACACAGATTCACCACGAGGCCGAGCAACAGGCTGCGCACAGAAACACACAGACACACACACAAATAAACAAACACAGACTCAGCACGAGTCTGAACAGAATGCTCCCCTCACCCACAAACATACATACACACACACACACACACACACACACACACACACACACAAACACAGACTCACCACGAGGCCGAGCACCAGACTGCGCACCCTCTCCCCTATCTCGGGTGAGATGTCATTGCCAAACTGTTGCAGAGTGGTAAGGAAGCGTTTGAGTTTGCAGAGCTGGCGAGCTCCACACGCCGGGGGCAGCTGCTGCGTGGGCAGAGCCGCTGTGGACGAGCCGGCTGGCCCGTTACTGAAGCCGTTGGGGGTGGACGGAGCTCCGTTAAGTGCGGTTGGCGAGTGGCTGCTCCCGTTCAGCACTGCGGACACACACAGACACGCCCTGTTACAGAAGCCTTCCTCATCCTCACCCTCCTCTCTCTCTCGCTTGGCCCTGAGCGGCACACGCATGCTGAAAAGAGAAAACTCGGGCACTGCGGACAACTCTACACAGCGCCTCATCGCCATGTGATAGTGGCAGCGTGTGTGTGGACAAGCTTAACGCACTCACACACACACACACACACACACACACACACACACACACACTCCACCCAAACACTCGCTGGGACACAGCTATAAGAGGAACTTGTTAAAGAGAGGTCTAAAATAGCACGCGTTGGTCGGCTTCCTCCAGCAGGTGTACGGCTAAATCGGGATACCCGGGAGCAAATTTGCAGGTTTAGGGTTTAACCGTCATCTCCTGTGTATCGCCTTTTCAATTTTCCCTCGTTCCTAATACAAGAAAACCCCCCTGTCTTATATTATGGAGGAAAAACGGACGTCATGGCAGCAGGGCTGCTCCTGCCTTTGCCATTTTAAAGAAGCAGTTCAGCCAAAAATACAAATTCGGGGCGTTTTCTCCAGATGTTGAACTACCGAGACGCGTTTCGTTCTGCACTGGAGCTACAAGGCTAATGCAGCTAATAAGTAAGAGAAGCTTACAGCTACCAGTTTAGCATTCATGTCTAAATCAAGCACTTCAGGATGTCAAGCAAACCTGCTTATGTAACACTGTATGACACACTGACACACAAAATCCGACATCGCAGAACTCAACAAACAAAACAAGAGCAGCCATCTTGAAGCGCGAATAACGTTCTTCCTGAAGTACGAGAGCCAATCAGGTAGGACATGTGTCCAACAGTTCGAAGGAAGAATTATATATTAGAGGTGGTTTGGAGGATAATACAGTTTGCATATATGTGTAAGACATTATATGTGTGTAAATATATATATATATATATATATATATGCACACACACACATTTGGAGACTGAAATGTTTCTCATGATCTTAAAAAGCTTTCGATCTGAAGGTATATGATGAAAATGTTTGAAATCGGTGTTGTAGGCAAAAATATAATCGTGCCAACATATTCATTTCCTTCATTAGAAAACTAACATTTTATTTACAAAAAATATATTTACTTTAAACGGATGACTCGGAGTGAAATATTCTGAAAAGCAGCCAGTAAGAGTCCAGCGTAGGTGTGAACTCCTTTAATACTGTTTAAAAACCATCTCAGGGGAATTCCTCAAGAAATCGGTGGAGAAAATGCCAAGAATATATTTCTGAAATTCTAGGCAAAAAGGGATTTGACTCTGAAGATGCGAAAATATAAAATTATTTAGATTTATTTTGTATTTATTTATTTCGGATAATTCCCACAGTTCCATTTGTGTTGATAAAAATAAAGAATGAGTGTGTGTGTGTGTGTGTGTGTGTATATATATATATATATATATATATATATATATATATATATATATATATATATATATTTTTTTTAAATATGAACTGATTTATGATACGATGTTTCATAAAATAGCCTTGTTTAATCTCTCCGTCCCAGGCTGCACACACACATGCGACTTCATCATGTGACGGTGCACTTGTGCTCTGCTTTTTGTGGCGAGCAGCAAGCACAACAGGTGAAACAACACAGCATGTCATTGCTATATAGGGTAGAGAGATGTGTCCGGCCATGTTAGCGAGATACACCCTGCTTCAAGTGCAGCCTGTAAACACACCTCACAGCACCAGCACTCCGCACAATACGCACACACACACACACACACACACACACACCCTGTCAAGTTTCTTGTGGTGTAGTTCAAATGAATTGCTTGAGAGATTATTATATGAATGGATTTGGATTTCAGTGAGCCTATAATCTTATACTGCAATTGATAGTAGACATTAGCAGTAGTGCTACACGCTCCATGCATTCGTATCACACGGTGTAAGGTGATTACTTACTTGTTGTCGGCGTGAATGACGCATTGCGATTGGCTGCCTGGCTCACGGCAGGTGGTGGGGGTGGCATTGTGGGCGGAGTCGACCTGGGCTGGGTTTTCACATCGGCTGGTGAATCTGGCATTGTTCCGACCTTCGTTTCAGCGCTACCTACAAGAACAGGGTGTGCTTAGAATGATCTGAACTACAACCCCGAACACCTGTACTCCTCTGGGCACGCACACAGACGTCTTTCACAGACAGTAAAATGAAATACGTACCACGTGCGCACATCCCTGGATATTCAATCAGATGTGATTTTCAGCATGGGAAATTTATGTATTTATTTATTTTTATCATGGAAATATACACTCTAGCAAGGTTTGAATATTAGTTGAAGCGAGGAAATGACAGATTATAAAGACTTGTAAGCCTGTAAGATTCCTAGTCGGTAATCTTATAATAGGCTGATTTGAAGTATTTTGACGTACACGATAGATATTATGGACTACATGACACATTTCTATAGCACATACAGAGTGAATACGGATACAGACAGACAGTAGATCTGCTATTCCAATATAGTATTTTGATACCCCATGTAGTAAATTAATGGTACAAGTAGTTTGACAAAAACATTACAAAATCTTATAAACATACTAGCGGGAATTAGCACGGTCATAGTGGCAGTGATCGTACAAACTAAGTCTTTAGGTTTGCTACTAAAGTGAATTACGAGGTTGTAGCATTAAACATTGCTGTACGATGCCGTCTTTGTTTAAGATCGATAAATAAGCAGTAGCTTTAGTTAAGGAAACAGTACATCAACAGCATTAATAAGGGGGAATATCACCTAGATTATACGAGTAGGCAGTACCAAACATTACGCAAAACGAAAAAATCTTTTATATAAACATACACAATGAGGGTCATCACGTACTGAAATTGCCAACGCTCCGCGAGGTCCTTGTGACCCTGACAGCTTAACTCGAAATCTTGACAACATTTAATGGCAAAGCAGATGATGTCACTGCTCTCTTTTCCCAGCACTACACTAATGGATGTGTCTTCATCTTGAGTCGTAACATGTCTCATAGGTTTAGAGCGCTGCAGGACAGATATTTAGAGTGTGTCAAGGCTCTGCGAGTAAATACATTTTGCTTGTGTTGGAAACATCGCGTAGCACCTGTTCTCCAGCTCAGCTGCTGCTGACGGGATCCCTTACTGGCCCCCTGCAAGTCCTTGCATTGCCATCAGTGTCCTCCACCCTGCACCCTGCTCTCATACTGCCCCCCTCGCAGGAGCTTGACTGTCAGTGACAAGTGCAGCTGGATCTGCTGCTGTCCATCACGGAGTTTTTATCCATCACAAAACACACCTCTATCACAGAGTGTATCTCCAGCACAGAGTTCCCATCCATCACTTTCTACCTCCACTGCAGGGACAATACAAATACTTCCCTCACAGTGTGTATATCTAATCCCAGTTTATCTCCATGATACAGTCAACAAACTGTCCATCACAGAGTCTACATCTATCACAGAACAAAGCTCCATTACAGTGTACATCCCTCAAAGAGTCCATCTTCATTATGGAGCCTCTATCACAGAGTCTATATTCTATGGCCATCTAAGATCCAGTCTCCATTCCATTTACCTCAGTCACAGAGAGTAACCTCCACCACAGAGTGTAGCATCACTGACTCTACCTCCATCCTTGTGCCTCCTTAAAGACGACCTCCATCATAAAGCCTTCTTGCATCACGGACACTAACAAAACAGGCAGTTGGTCAGTGTGCTTGGTAGAAATTCTCTAGTATGTCCTTCACCATTCACACTGGTGTATAGACCTCTACACCTCTTCCTAGAACCTTGTTCAGAACCTACTCGAACACCATCATAGAACTTCCTTCAGAGTCTACATCCATCAATAGAAGGTATATCCATCATAAGCGCTACCCTCGATCACGCAGGCGCTGTCATGGGGTCAACATCCATCAGGGAATCTACATCCATCATGGAACCTCTTTCATAGAGGTTTCATCTACCTCCAAAACAAAGACTACCTTCATCTAAAAGCCTCATTCAAAGAATCAACATCCATCATGGTGTCTACCTCACAAATGATGCAGTTGACATCGGATTACACTGTAACACTGGAATTCATGTTGATGCTGCTGCCATCCAATGCTTTCATGGCTTGAATGAAAAGATTGGTTTAGTTGATAACTATGTGTGGAAACCACATGTGGGACTCCTCCCTTCCAAAGACGGGGCATCATCGATGTGACAGGTGAGAGACATTGGAGACAAATCAAGGTAAAAACCTCCACAGGACAACCTTTGCACCTGCTCCCTGCTCTTCTCTCCTCCTTTCAACCCTTCCCTCTCCCAAACAATCACTCTGCCTACACCAGTCACCTTTATCAGGGGCAAAAGGGCAGCTTATCCTCCTGGAAGTTTGTCTTTCTGACCCCTTTCCTCCTCCACCACCTCACACAGAGTTAGTCCAGTCCCTGAAAGAGTATCTCCAAGTATGTCTGTCAGCATGTAAATCCTGTTAAGAGACACGGCTGCCATCGGTCACGAGTCCGGACTCAGAGAGGAGCAGGTTTAAAACTCATTACAGGAGAACTATTTACACAGATGGTCTTGCTATCAGGGCTCATAAAGTGGCAGATCCTATATGTTTTTGAGTCTGCAACATTCTTGTGCAATAATTCTGAGCAACGTACAATGCTGAGACACTAAGGATGCTTGAAAAAGAGTGCAAATGAGGGTGTATGTACTCGTGTGTTCCCAAACGAGTATAATTATATATGTGTGTGTGTGTGAGTCTCTCCATGAGCATGTGTCGAGCAGCAGGCTCTCATTCAGGCGCCTCTTGTCTCAGTCCTGTCACTCACTGTGGATCAGCTGCCTTCTACTCCATTCGCCTGTCACCTTCCACTGGGTCAGCTAGGCCTCCAACACTCCCTCGTCACACACACCCACACACACACACGCTCAAACACATGCCTGGACTGTGTGGTTGTCCAGACCAGGTTCAGAGACACCATCCACCCCCCATCAGCTTCCAGCCCTGATCTCCTATCAGCAGAACTATCAAGTGCAAAAATAACCAAACATACAGGGTCACAGCCAAACTGCTAACAGGCAGATAATTAGTGCTCGACCTTACTTCGACAACAGCTGCACTTGGCTGACAGGGTACAAAAGAACGACTCCTGCAGGCAGACAGAGGGTACTCTACAATCCAGGAGACAAGCAGTAGTTCCTGGGGTTGCAGGGTTGCTGATTTAGTACCACAGGTTTTCAGCTGGATGATCGAGATGCCTCGCATCACCTGTGGTGCATGTTTGCACTGCTCTAACACACCTGTTTCAACTCTGTAGGTAATTATAAAGCCATTTGTGAGTTGACTCAGGTGTGCTAAAACAGGTAAAGTGCTGTAATGAGATACTGCAAGACCACTGCAAGTTCTCGACTCTAAATCTACTCAGCGCTCACGGTCAGTCCACTTAATACTCTACACGGGAATCTGAAAATCAGCGTCATCCAATAGATGTCAGAAAAACACAAGTATTGGGTTGGTGTGCTTGGTGGGAAGTTTCCAGAATGTTCTCCACCATTCACACTGGTGTAGAGACCTCTACACATCCACTTACAGATCTAACTTCCAGAAAAGTTCAGTTCTAACTGATTAAACTAATCAATTTTCTCAGAAGCTCTCTAAAGGCTCTAAAGCCAACTGCTTGTGTTGCATGTTTGGTGGTAAATGGAGTCCCAGCAAACACGGGACATCCCCCGGACGTTGCGAACGTCCACTTAGGTCCGCATTTAGCCCGTTCGCTGGCAGACATTCCGAGGACGTCAGAGGATATCAGATCATAACACTACTGAATGTGTTCATTTCAGCGAAAGTCCCCTAAGTGTCCCGAATGGCCGCTGGGCGTCCTGTGAACGTCCTCTTGAACGCCCGTAGGACGTCAAGGGGACCCTACACATGGACGTTCGGGGGACATTCATAGAGGCCATTTAAGGAACGTCCTGGGGACCTTTATTTTGTCAGCTGGGGCGTTGGTAGTAATTGGTAAATGTAATCAGATGTTTAATGGAGGCTGTTTTGGTGTTTATTGGTTACTGTTTGTTGATGAAGTCTGGGATTTAATGCTGAACATTGATGTTTGATAGTAAATGTTTTTATCTAATGAGCAGTTGATGTTTATTGGAAGTTGCTTAGCCAGTGTCTCTTGTTAAATCCATCTAATTACAAAACCAGATACTGTTACTGGAGGATGCCCGACATCACCTCAGTGTCGAAGCCACAGTTAGTTACATGTTTCCTTTTGTAAATCAAAGCTCAATCAAAGGTTGATGGTGCCAACTTGTCAATCTTTTATTCCTCCGGATCCTACCCTTGGGATTGTGGTCCCTGTTAGCAGTGCATTTATTAAGACCATGACCAATGCCCATGGGCAATAAGCAGAACAGGTGTTAAGAGTTAATGCCCTTGCTGACAAAAATAGCCGCAGGCCAGCATACTGTATGTGTGTGGAGGGAAGGGGTGTGTGGAGCACATTCTCTGTGCTATGGCCAAATGTAGGCAGGTAAAGCCAAACCTCTGTGTCCATCTGTCACCCAAGTCAACCCCATACTGGATCACCAGAGAAAGAATCATACACACACACACGCCTACAGATGTTGGCATTACATAAACAGTCGGCTCCAGCTAAATTTGGAACAACCTGAATTGACCATATAGTGGAATAAATCACTGTTGTTGGAAAACAAATGGTTTGAAGTAGTTCTATCACCGATAGACCTGGTTGTGTTTGAGCGAAGAGGACAACAGATCATTTAGTTCCGAAGTGGTTTAGCTAAATGCAAACACAACTAAACAATACATCAATCTGGTATACCAGGACTTGGAAGTCACCTGATTCCTATGGGACTTTCGCTGTGTGTGACTGACGCTGCAAAGCATCCTGTTTGAAACACAGCCCTTAATCAGAACCTAATTTGCTCCTGGGGGGAATCCTGAACCCCCTCATCTCTATTGGCAACTGCTGCATACTCTCCCAGGGGATTCTGGGAGTGTCCAAGCTTTGGCTAAGAGGCCCTGAGCTCCCAACAGTTGAAAGACAGAGAGAGAGAGAGAGAGAGAGAGAGAGAGAGAGAGAGAGAGAGAGTCATCTGCCCTGCTTTGCCTCCTTGTCACTATCTACCGTGGGATTACAGACAGCTGTTTAATCTGACCAGCTAAAGGACAGGGCAGAAAACACACACGGCTCTGGATTTCACTTTAATATGTCCACAGTGTACAAACCCCATCTGTGCGCCCATTGTGGCTAAGGACAGGAAAACTCTCACCATGAGAGAGAGACAGAGAGCGAGAGCGAGAGAGAGAGAGAGAGAGAGAGAGAGATAATGAAGTACCTCACTCTCTAGACAGTCTGAGCATCTGGACCAAGCTGTCAATCATCTTCTCTAAACATCTGACTCCAGCATGTTACAGCATCCCATAAACATGAATCCGGCTTATTCGATTAGCCAGTCTGGATCTGACCCAACCAAACCTGCTGCTCACACATACACATACACATACACACTTTCCATCTTAGAACCACACCCACACTTCTAAAGAGAAGTCACACTGGGAGATCAATAAGCTGAATGGATCTACTCCGGGTGTGATGAGTTTGTAATGGACATCCTGGAGCTCTGGAGCTGTGTGTATAATTCTTCAGTAATGACGTTACACCACTTTGTCAAGCCTGTCACGCTGTCTTTGGGCCACTACGGAGGAAACCCACAGTTATTTGGCGGCTAAAACAGACCAATTTGATGTTCCTCAGTTTGTAATTCAGAGCTATTTGTGGCGCTTTTATAGATCGGCAGACATGTGCTTTTACTGAAGCAGCAACAGAAACCATTGTGTAATGACAAGGCTTTAGAAAAGTGGGATGCCTTTTTTTCCACCGTGTGTGTTGTTCGTGCTGCCACCGGCTCCCGTTGGCTTTCACGGTCACTGTGTGCTACGTTCTGTACCTTTGACTTCCACACAAAGAAAGCTTCTACTGCCTGTCTTTCTCGCTGTCTCTTTCCCCGTCTCACCATATGTGTTCTCTTATCCCCCTCCCTACCTCTCTTCCTCTCTCACTCTTGCTTGCTCGCTCTCCCGTGCTCTGTAATTCCCCCAGTCTCCAGGAATGCTGTTGTTTTTAATTTCTTCCAGCTGCTCTGGCACTGTGCCCGACCGCCTGCCTTTCCACATCTGCTCCCCGTCATGCCACACAAACACGGGCAGCACATCAAAACAGCAGGATCTCAGCCGTCCGCCTGGCCGACACCGGGTACCCCTGAACCCATTCATCCACCCCCCTCCCCCTCCCCCCGGCTGCTCAACCCCTCTGCGACTGGCATACATACAGTGTTCAAACAGGTATAGCTAGGTAGGTAGCATTTGTGTGCTCCAAGGCTGACTCATTCAGAAGGGTGTGGGCAAAATCATAATTCAGTTCACCGTACCAAAATTCTGACAAACACCGTGGACCAACCCGACGCTCGGACCAAGGAGGTCGCTTATCGTGTATTTTTGTATTTGTACATTTCCAGAAGTCCTTCTGTGAACCTCACAATTGTAGCTACATCAAAAGTGGCTTTCTTGCCAGTAACCTTCAACGTTGCCGTCTAACTAGCTAGCTTATTCGTCAAAAAGTGGCCTAGTTGAGCGAATGAAAAATAGCTGCTGAGCACAAATATTTCTGGATCCTTCAAGTTCAGCATTCTACAAAGACACTTCTATGCTTCCCCTGAACATGATACCAGGCAAAGTTCCATTTCTGATCAAATGCTGTGTAACGATAATGACACGATAGCTATCGCTGAAGACTGCTAGTTAAAATGAGGCCAGGAAGTTTTGTAAACCATGCTTCTGAATCTGTTGGCACATGTACGTCATGGCGATCCATATAGAAGCTTTATTTGTTCATTTATTTATCCACAAATGTGTTTGCATAGTGTATTTCATCTCCAGCTGCAGATCTGTCTAATGATATAGCAGGAGGGACATCTGCACGCTGTGAGACCGGGCCACCGGCCTCAGCTGAGCAAATATGTTTAGCGAAAATAAACATCCAGATAGCAATAAATGCTAAATCAAAAGCTGTACAGACCCCAGAGAGAGAGTGTGTGTGCGTGTATGTGTGTGAACCAGAGCCTCTGAGACAGCCCGAGTGCAGCGACGTGTGTGAGAAAAAATGCAGAGGTCATGCAGAGCAGTGCAAATGTCAGACAGCAATACAGTGGGACATGGAACAGCATGGGGACCCAGCCAGAACCCACAACGCACTGGTGCTGGGAGGGAGGCGATGGCGAGACAGAAAGGAGAATTCAAAATTGATCACACGGACTTACGCCGAGACAGTGGGTTCACTGTTCGCTGGCGAGTGTGTGGCTTACACGGCTCCTGGAGTTACACGTATAGGTACAGACGATTCCCGGTCAGGGAACCAACCCCGGCCAGTGGAGGGTTGCACGAGCCAGTGCACTCATCAATATTTTCTAATATGAGCCCAAGTACTAGGGATGATCATTTATGCACATCACTTCTTACACGTGTTACTTTGGTTGCTAATATACTGTATATTAATATTGTAATAAAATCCAAGGAGACATGTAACCGTGCAGAAATGGGGGGGATGGAAAATTCCCAGGAATCTACCGAAGCTGAACTGAAGTTAAACGAGACTTGTGTGGACAACCTGCCTCGGTCCTGTGTGCATGGAGTCTGCATGTTCTCCCTGTGCTTCGGGGGTTTCCTCTGGGTACTCCGGTTTCCCCCTCCAGTCCAAAGACATGCGTTGTAGGCTGATTGGCGTCTCTAAATTGTCCGTAGTGTGTGAATGTGTTTACAATTGTGCCTTGCGATGGGGGGGGGGGGGGGTGGATGGTACCCCGTCCAGGGTGTCCCCTGGGATAGGCTCCAGGTTTCCCTGTGACCCTGTGTAGGATAAGCAGTAAAGAAAATGAATGGATGGATATTAAGTTAGGAAAACAAATTGTTTACCCACACTTGTTTCAATGCAATGCTGCCAATCGAAATTGTCCCAAAGACTGAACGGCCCAGTCTTCATAAGCAGCATTTTGGGTAGTATTCAATGCCTAATTTGGAAAAAAGCATGGGGACGGCTTCCCTCCAAGCTAGGACACGTGAAGAAAAGCATTTTGTTGTTATGCATGACATACGTGCATGTCGATGTAAACGTAAATGTGAGGATTCAATGCTTACGAGTGGGGCGTGCGGGTAAACTTGACGTACACAAAACCATAAGATAGTATAGAAAACTGTGACAAACCATTTGGCAATTAACACGATATAAAAACTTCAAATCTGTGTGTCTAATCTCGCACCCAAACGTCTTCTCTGTTTCTCTCTCCGTCGTGTCTGATGGTTGTCTCCGCCATCTGTTCCCTGCAGGGTCGGCTGTGAGACAGCCGCACCGAGTCCAGCTCTCCCCCAAAAAGGCTCGAGAGACAGAGAGAAAACTTCCTTTTCTGATTTTTTTCCCAGCAGCTCCTAATAAAATCCAGATGTTGTGTGTGCGAGTCATTCCCCCCTTTCCAACTCCACCACCCCGCCTCCCTCAGGCTCAGTCGTTCCTAAATAAAGGAAAGTATTTGTGACATTCGGCCGCGGACGGCCGTGCCAAGAACAGCTCCCCGAACGGGTCCATCTGGAGAGTGTTAGGACGGCACTGGGCACTCGCTACGGACGCGGGGAAGACACGCTACGCAAACACACACTCACACACAGTGGGCTGTTGTTTTCCATGCTTGTCCTGATCTGAACCAAACATACCTGTGATGTGTTTTGAGCTTTCGGTCTACAGGCTCACACTGTTTTACACCTCTTGCACACACACTGCACGCTCTCACATAAACCTGTGTGTGTGTGTGCGTGTGTTTTCTTTCTCGCCGGTTTTCACTGCGCGTGTGTTCACGGTGTGTGGAGCTTGTGTACGTCTTCAGGCCCACCATTCAGACGCTCCAATAAAGAGCTCTTGCACACCTGAGCATCAATAACTGTCTCACACACATAAACACACACACAGCCCAGCAGCCACCTGGGGACTGACAGTACCGCAGGCACACCGACACATCTGCCAAGTAACACACACACACACACACACACACACACACACACGAAGTGAGAGAGTGGAGGATGTGAAGGGACAGACCTGAAACAAGCATCCAAACATGAGGAACAAAGCACAAGAGACAAAGGGAAGAAAAGGAAAGGTGATGAAGCGTGCATTTCTGTCAGAGTCTCAGGGTCAAACGCACTCAGAAAGTGACTGCCAAGAAGAAAAAGGAGACTCAGAGTGACAGACCGAGCGACTCATCTATCACGTTTCCCCTGTGCGGTTGTGTAATTCATTTCCTTCCATCAGACGGAGTTCAAATGTTCTTTTCGTTCCGTTATTTTGCAGTTTAACGGCTAATCTCCTGAAGCCGTTTCTAGTACCTACTATTACTTACTCTGATGAAGTCCAGCCGCGGATTCTGTGCATGACGGGAGAGGTTACTACACGCCTTACGCACTCTACGACATCTGTTCGTACTTCTCAGTGTGAACACACTAGACAGCTGCTCAGACTCAAACGCCAGCTCCAACAGTATCTGCCTGCTGTAGACGTCCGACCCATCGATGCGATGTTGTGAGAGTTGCTGCTCCGTTTCTGTTCAAACACGAAGATCCAGATTTAAACATCTGTATATTACAGAGATGATGTTCAGGGCTCAATGTGACATAAACATTGCAGTTTTATATAAACATATATAACCTGAACCCGAAATGCGACCTTGATTGGTGGCATCTTTTATTCCAACGCGCACCCACTGTCAGAATCTTAAGCACGTGAGAGGCTTTGCAGCTCCATTTCCGTCGATATTTTATTCGAATCATCACTGAAATGAAGATGCGACGCCCCGGGAATTTCGAGAAGAAAAAAAAAAAAATCAAATAAAAAGTACAACTCTATTCGTGTTCCAAAGAGGAGATGGCCTGTATCATCAAGACTGTTTTAAGTACATTTCCACAGCCTTTGGAGGAGTCCTTCTCCAAAAGCGGAACACGAGAACGTGCCACCTACGTGCGCGGAGGTCACCAGAAGCGACGTATGAACGGGACGAGATGGGAGTTGGCAAGAACTTCGGATTCTGCTTCTGGGACGAGATGAACGTGTGGGAAGATTGCTGTCCAAAACACTGACTGAGCGTACAATTCCTGGAAGGAGACTGTGGAGGTTGTGCAGCCATATTGCTTGAATTAGTGCTTTTCCCGCTCGCTACTTCCTGTTTATTCCTCCACCCTGCTTGTTTGTTGGACGGCTGAAAATAGCCAGGAACGTTCAGAAGTTCATGAATTTTCACTTCAGGCTGTACTGTACACATGCTCCACACTGTGCACTTCGGTTCTGTAGTGTCGGGAGCAGGGAAACACTAAAACAGGGAAAAGTAGGAAAACAACTCGGGAGGCGTTCTTGTTCTTCTGTAAAGATTTCGCTCTTCGCCGAAAGTGCAAAAGACTGTTCGACTGTGATCGGTAGCTTTGGCCTGGCTTCCCCCTAACGCCCATATTACTTAAATTATGGGGAAAACCAGTGCCAAAAATTAGCGGCAATTGCATTCTGTTTACTCTGCGCTCTTCCACAAACAAGCTCCCCAATCAAAACACCTGCAGCTTCACCCAACACCAATTAGCTCATCAAGCTTTTAATTACTCTGTTAATTGCACACAGGCAGCGAGAGGGGCGGCTGGGGAATTAGGAACGAGGCCCTCCAGAGGAGCCGCCTTGACAATCCTGACAAACAAAGAGGAGTGTGTGCCAAGCAAAACGCGCTCATCTCTCACACACACACACACACACACACACACACACGCGTATATACATCCATGCGGCGCTCAGTCGACTGGGGAGAAAAAAAAACAAAAAGCGGCCGTGTGGACACCTACCATCTGTCATGTCACTCACTGTGATGTCACTTCCTGTCGCACAGGTCACGTCTCCTTTTCTGATGCTGCTAGTACACTAAAAAGGAGCGACAGAGTAGTGTGTGTGTATATGTGTATATATCCGTGTGTGTTCGGTCTGTCTCCTTCTCTCCTGAGAACGTCGCAGAGGAGTAGTATCCAGGAAACAGTGGCATGGCCTCACTTCCTGTATGACAGGTGTGCAATGCAGGGTCTGACAGCTGTCCTTCCGCCGCATTATATCCCTCCATCCCTCGCTTTTTCTCTCTCTCTGTCTCTCTCTCTCTCTGTCCAGCTGCAGTCCAGCGTTGCTCGTGTTTGCTCTGCCTCTTGCGTCATCGCAGCTTCCTGATTTATGGAGCACAAAAGACTGAAATCTGCTCCCCTATTCTCTCCCTCTCATACACACACACACACACACACACAACAGCTGTCCATCACACCATGTTCAGCTCCTTAGACGCATAGATCCGTCCTTTTACCGCGTTCACCAGCATTTCGCACAGGAGCTCGTCCGTCCATTTCGACGAAGACCGAAGTTTCCATTTCTGCCTCCGTTATGGAGAACACAAACTGGAACTCGACTTGCGCGTGAACTGGATTAAAGTGAGGAAGACTTGCGCAGCATCGGCCTCACTCTCACTTCCCGGTGACCGCCATGATCCAGAGTCAAGACGACTGAAGATAGCCCCCGGGCGCAGTGATTCACACACCCATTCACCCAGCACTTCAATAAACACACACACACACACACACTATGTACAATACCTCAAGTACTGTACACCCTATGCACCATATTCTTATCGTACACATCACGCACCTTCATACGGTAGTAACGGCACTGACATGTGCCCGGAATGCCTCTACTGAAACAGCTGCTGATTTTACAACCCTGTGTGTCACGGTGAGACTGACTCCTGATACTTTTCAGCCACATTATCCTTGGAGCTTGAACACACACCTGAATCCCAAACATCAGACACAGAGCGTGCTTCGAATGATTGACTGCGTTCGACACTATTTCTTTAAGGTGGTGGATCGTGAATGGCTCTTTAATTGACAAGTTAATTGCTTTTAATAATAATGCAATTAAAATGATGGGGTGATTCAGGAGGTGTGTGTGTGTGTGTGTGTGTGTGAAGATAAAACATCAGTCAGGCTTTCACGTCCACTTCGTTTCTCTCCTTATTATCGGATTCGACATTCGGCTTTTTTAACTCCTCTGCTCTGTCGTTCTTTCTTTCCTCTCTGTTGTTCGTGGACGCAGCCTTTACATTTCTTAGTTGCTGTCTCTCGTCAGATCCTGAAACATCTTGTTGATTTACTTGTCAAAAGAAAAAAAAAGCCACAGTCAACAGTGAACGGACCTCAGAACGTATTAATAAAAGAAGTGAATTGTCAGAAGCTTTAGCGGAGAACAAAACCGGAATCTTCTGGAAAGACTCGCGGTCGTCGCTGCGGGAACCGTTCGGGTTATTTATTTATTTATTTATTTATTTATTTATTTTAAAAACGCGAATGTCCTTCAGGTGTGCGCGGAATGAAGGAACAATGCGTTATCAGTTCGGAAAGAAGTCCTGCGCTGTAGATTAGAGTGTGTTAGAGTGTGTGGATGGGGCAGAGCTCGGCTCAGATCTGGGTGAGGGATGACGGGATCGCACTTCTGTTTCCACCTGATAACGCCGTTTAATTTGCACAAACGCGGGATGGAGAGAGAGAGAGAGAGAGAGCGCAAGAGAGAGAGAGAGAGAGAGAGAGAGAGAGAGAGAGAGAGAGAGAGGAAGATAGAGAGAGAGCGAGAGAGAGGGAGAATAGAACAGAGAGACAGGGCAAGTAAAAGTGGGAGAAAGACAGTGTGACGTTAGAGAAAGGAAGACAAAGACAAAGGGAGAGATTGAGACAGAGAGGGAGAATAGAACAGAGAGGCAGAGCACGTAAAAGTGAGAGAAAGAGAGCGTGATATTAGAGAAAGGAAGACAAAGGGAGAGAGAGAGAGAGAGAGAGAGAGAGAGCGAGCATCCTTCAGCCCCCAGTCCATACACAGAACCTCATCCTCATGATTCAGTGTGTGTGTGTGTGTGTGTGCGTGTGGGTGTGTGGATGCTTAATAACTGAGCTCCATCTGGAATAAGCGCTGCTCCGGCCCCTTTGATAACTGACTGCCTACGGGCGAGAGAGAGAGAGAGAGAGAGAGAGAGAGAGAGAGAGAGAGAGAGATGAAGAGAGAGAGTAAGGGCTCTTTATCAGCGAGAGAGCAGTGCTATAAACTTCCCCGCCATTTGATTAAGAGAGAAGCTGCTACCAAGCAGGGATTATTCCAGATGTTTCCGCCGTGCCTCAACCGCCCTGACAACTCATCCTGCATCTCTCTGAATCATTCGCTTATCTCTCTCACCATGCAGAACATTAGCATAAAGTTTACAACGCCGCCCGTTTTGGGCGAACGATCCGAGCGCTCGCGAGCTGCAGATCTTCGGGGAAGTGTTAGCGTACACCATTGCAGAGGCTAGACAGAGATATTTGGGTCAAATTAGCTGACGATTAGCAGTCACTGTCAGCTCTCAGACTATCCATCAGTCCGTACAGGATTTAGTCGAGGTTTTATTTAATTTGATTGTCGCGGCCAAAATGTTAACATTTTTCAAAATTTTGCGATACAACTTGCGGAGTATTTCTGCGCTACTTCCATAAGCGAAATCGCGATCGCATGAAATTCTCTCGCAGGGATGTTTTGTTGGTGAATGAGACCTTTCATCTGTACTCATGTTCGAGGCACGTGAATCGAAGAGGGCTTTGGCTGAATGCGCGTCGTGATGACGTCACGTGACGCGTCTCGGCGCCAAATCTGCCGAAAATCCGCAGTGACGTGCAAGCTCCTCCGAACATTGCGGCGTTTGCTCGAATTTGCGTCCATTTCTGTGAAAATCCTGGAACGACTGATCAGTGTTAAGCGTTCTTTAAGATGTCGGAGCAGAATACGCGACTACGAACGTGAAGAGTGTGGGTTGGACGTTAAACTCGGAGGCTGCTCCTCGAGGCGGTCTGCGTTCGACTGAAGACGTACGAACGCTCCAGCGACCCAGAGCGCAATCCGAGACTTCTGCCTTTACGCTTTGGTTCCATCTTACCTGACTGATAAAACCACGGACACGTGGATATGGGTTATGCTATAACCCAGTCCCAACAGTAACAATCTGCACCAATAAAGCCTCCGGACTGAATTCCAAGCAAACGAGAGATGGACAGAAAACGACTGGAGGGACAGACGTGGAAAGATGGAGCGAGACGTCCTGAGTGCGGTGCGGTTTCCTCTGCGAGCGAGCTCTAGCTCCCACACTGGCGTCGGCGTGTTTCTCATTACTCCAGATGTTTGGGAGCCGCGCTGCTCTGTGCTCTGACATTCCCTCGCTCCCTCGAGGAGCCGCCGTGTCACACTAATGCCAAACACATGTGCTGCGGCGCGGACACGGCGCGCCGCACGCACACTTTCCCACCGTTTACAGGGACAAACAAGGCCAAACCTATACAGAGCACATCTGTACTTTATAATAACCTCGCATCTAACTTTCCTTTGAGTTTTCAGCTGAACTAGTTCTCAGCATCGAACCCTGCTTTTAATTTCCCTCGACCTAGTAGCAGCGCTGTGCTAACACGTTCATGATGCTAAATAACCTCAACGTTATCTCTCCGGCCAGAATACCGTCGCTAGCCAGTTTGCTAGTATAATGAGGTAAACTACTGTTAACAGTTTTGCGCCTGCTTGATCATATTTGACTTAAGCGCCGCCCTTGTTGGCCCTGTAATGCCAAATCAGGACGCAGGAGCTATACACACACACACACACACACACACGCACACGCACGCACACGCAAGACGATACGATCAGCTCAATGCAATTCACAGACAGCTGAGTCAACTTAATCCTCAAATCCATTGCCACTGCGCTAATTGGACTGGGGAACATCGCTGAGCTGTCAATCAACATCCGAGAGCCAATAGGAGCAGCCGATTAACCTTAAACCGATTAAACTGTACGGCTGCAACCCTGCTGTCTGTGTCTCACCCAGGCCGAGCTCTTCTGTGCATGTATGACTTTTTCAGCTGTGCTCTTCCTTTTTTTCCACCTCATCTGCCAGACAGACCGAAGGGAAGAAAAAAAAAAAAATAGAGAATCATTTTCACCGTCTGAGATTCATTTCCTCACAGTGGGAACATAACGGGTGCTCGAGCGCTCACCTCGCTCGGTTAATACTGGGGGAAATCAGAGTGGCCGCACCCCTAGAGCTCCTCTTAACACACAGTGCGAAGTCAGGAAGAACCCACTGTGTGTGTGTGTGTGTGTGTGTGTGTGTGTAAGAAACGGTAGCATGGTGGAATCATGGCAGTAGCGCTTTAGGAACGAGGTGAAGTGTATAATCTGATGGTAGACGGTGGCCTACAGCTCAGGATGGGAAGGGAAGTTTGTAGATGTGGAAACATTTGCAAACTGCAGCTCCCCACACACACACACACACACACACACACACACACACACACTCTCTCTCTCTCTCTCACTCTTAAATACCCAACGTCAGTAAATTCCAGATGCAACAAATTCTCACGGCACAAACATATCTGTTGCTTTCCCTAAAAACCATCATAACATCTTATGGTGTTTTGCATCACTAGCCCCGCCCACTTTACCCTCCCTCTTTGCCTATTTATACCCTTTCTGCACTCTGTTACGGCTAATAAATGCCACGTGTAATAACGACGTATGCAGTGTGTATGTAACACGTGGTAATGCAGACCACTACAGTCTCTTCTCGTGTAATCACAATCTCATGTCATTCATTTATAGCCAAATAAAGTAAACAACAACAACAACAACAACAGAGTCCATTTATTAGGAATTTAAGCATATTAATCCCTTCGTATAAACTCATGAAAATGTGAAATAGTCGGTTTACGTGCTTCTCTAATTACTCACATTTCTTTCTGATTAGATTTTTATTATTCCAAAATGATTCACACCCATAAATATAACGTATGTACATAATCATTTCCTTTGATCAGTTCATTCTTTTACTTTTATTAACGTGCTTTTATTTATTTGTTTATTTATTTATTTATTTATTTATATATGTGCTCTGTGGAAAAAAAAAAAAACCCGCCTTTTCCTCTCCGTCCTGACTGAAACCGGCTCGGACTTCTGGAAAAACAAGGTCGAGGCTCGGCTGAATTCGAACGCTCCTGATCTCAACGTCTGATTATTAAAGACAGACACGGAGACAAGTCCAGAAACATGGAAAATCAGGTGGCGTGCGGCGGGGGACGCACTGCCCAAAACTTTCCGCTTAGAGCTCCCAGTGGGAGTTTTACTAAGTGTCAGTATCAGAGCTGCATGATATATTGTTTTTTTTTTTTTTTTTAATATTTATCTATTTGTTTTCTATTATTTAGCAGAAGCCTGTAACACACAATCGAACCCTTTAACAAAACACATATTTACTGTTGAGCATCCTGACCACTGAGAAGTTCCAGATAAGTTCCGATGATGGACATTTTGATTAAAATAAATAAATAAATAAATAAATAAATAAACAGGTTTTTAAAAGTACATTTTGTGCAGTGAATGCAGGCCAATCTTTACCGTCATGATGTCAGCAGTATATGTGAATGTTTTTTGCTTTTAATCTTTGGATTTCCATGTTTTTGCTTCGGCGCAGTTTACTGAGATACAAAAACAAAAAGTTCTGTCACGTATAACTGAATTTGTATAACAAATCTGTATAATTTATAACACTGTGTTTTTTTTTTTTTTTTGCTACTAAACATGAATAAATCAAACCAGAAAAACTTTCTCAACAGGGTTTACAGGGTTAATATGTTTTACGTGCTGACGATGCCGTATTTTTTTCATCGGGACCCTCACAGATTCTGTACATAGGTGTGTGAGGACTTTATTCACGATGACAGGACTGAAACTTTTATCTCACTCTCGGTAAGACCTGTCGGTCCAGGTGTGCGAGCATTCTGCTGACCACCTGACTGCCTCGCACCGTTCATTTCTCCGTCTCCTCCCTCTCTGCTTCTTGACTCTGCTTGCTCCCATCCACTCGTCTCCCGCCCACAGCCATCTGCTCCTCGCGTTAATTGTGCCACGGCAAATTCCACCTGCACCAGCCGTGCTCAAATTACAGTAATTACCACCGGCAGCACCGATGCGGCCGCACACACACGCTGTAGGTCAGGACCGTGGCCTCACCGGCACCACGCCCGGAGCATCCGTGTGCATCGGTACACAGTACAGACTCGGCGTATTGTCTGAATACATACGGCTTATTTCTGTCAACACGGGGCGGGAGGCGACACATGACTTATTACGATATTTACGAATTTGACATGTTACGAAACATGACAAAAACATCGTTTTTAAAAACTAAGGATCCGATTTCCATTTTAAAACGCGAAACAAAAATCCGAAGCGCAAAAAAAATCAACGATTTGTAGATTTTAACACGATCGCGTATTTGTTTTGAATGCCAATAATGAAGCCAGAAAAGCGTGTTCTGATGTCATTTATCGCAATACTGATATATCGTATTGTCGCATTGCCCAGCCCCAGGTGGAAGCACCGCTGAACCGTAAACCTAGTGAAAATGTTCGGACAGAGGAACGTTTTCCGTGCGTTCTGTGTACAAAAGACGTCGTTGTTTTCCATCAGGCCGATTCCACGACCCACAGAAAACTCATCGCGACCTTCAGAGGAACTCAGAATACTCAAAGAACGCAAAAGAAATGCGACTTGTTCGGGGTTGACTTGTGTGCTGCAGGCGTCTGCGATATTAATCTCACAATAATGTGATTGTGATGAACAGACTATACGCTGAGTGGGTACTCACTTCAAACCACACACGGTACGGACAAAACTCGTCACCTCTTATACCCGTCCTTGCACTGGTACCCCGAAAGACCTGAACTTGACCGCTGAATGATTAAATGAAGACTTTTCTAGACAGATACCGTCACGTCCGTGTGGCACGTGCAAGGCGAGAACGATTGAGCTCCAGTACTATCATTTTAACACACTGGAAGACATTGAATCACACGGTACGAGCCCAGCATGATGCAGAACATATCCTGATCCCAGTCCATAGTCCTGCGCACTTTTCCGCTCAATAGCCTCTTAAGTTTCCTGCAGTGTGTCTACTTTATACGTCCTCCGTCCTAACATATTTAGCATATGTCCGCTCCCGGTGAACCATGAATCGGGTTAATTGAGTGCAAGGAGCAGTCATCCGTCAAAAAAGAGAAGATCGATGTCGCAGCGCAGTCTGCAGAACTCATGAAACCAGACCTGCGGATCAACCGCTCTGCCAGTTCGGATCTATTCATCTTCAGGCCTGTATACTTAACCGAGACATTCGTATAAATCTGTTAATGGTGGCAGGAAGACGAATGGAATAAACACTACAACAGAGTAATGAATGGCCTGCCTTCCAAAGAGGCGCTTGGAGATGGAGCGCCAGTAAAAGCTCGTCTACACGGGCCGCGCGTGTGGTGTGCGTGTGGTAAAGCTTTAGAGCTGCTCCGAGGCCCACGGCGCGGTTTCACCTTCAGGCGTCCGTCTATTAAGAGGACTACCGACAGCGCTTCAATAATTCAGGCCGTCTTTACCAGAGTCCGTCGAAGAGTAAAGTGGCGGCTGAGATGAAAACGCCCTGCATTATGAGTGCATCTGGAGAAAGTGCATCGATCGGGGCGTTTGAAGCGAGAACGACGGCGTGTGGGAGAACGCGCTGTGGTTCCTGCGGTTTACCGTACGACGCTGGCGCTCCGTTATCTTTCACAGCTCAGGTGCAATTAACAGCTTTACTGGCAACGCTCGTTTAACATCACATAAGATCTCGCTCCTGCGTTATGCGGCGCATGTTTCATTGTCTGGGAATTCGAGTTCATCAGAAAGCACTCACTCACGCACCTCCTGCTTTACTGTGGAGATCTGGAGTCGGTATGAGCACCCTGGATCACATGATTATAAACAGCCCAACTTTATCTTGAGCTTCCTCTTTGGGCCTGAATAATAATAATAATAATAATAATAATAATGCATGGCATTAAAAAATTTTGATTAACGATTTAAAAAAATATATATTTCTTTAAACTGACATCAGGATCATGTTCAGATCTTCAAACACACACTGCGTCCTCGTTAAGGATCTCGATGAAGGATTCCCTTATCCTTACAATACCAACATCAGAGCCGTGGTATTGATATCCAAAGATGAAACTATATTGATCCGAATAACGATAAGAACGAGGCGAAACAAGCACTCGGCATCGTACTCTATGCATACATATAGACACAGTGATAAATAACACAGCAGCGGATTGGATCTGAACGTTTGTCTGATTTCTAAACTCAGTATCGATTTGGTACAGCCCTAATTTCCTCATCGCGGTGCACGGAAGCGAGTCAAATCTGTGTTTACATTACTACTGCTTCATATTGTAGCCGATCAAATGGAAAGCCTACACTTACACTGCCGCCTTTTCTACTGGGAGGTCTTTGACACCATCAGGTCTTTGTAGTGTAAACGGGAATAACTGTGGTTAAGACAAGGAGATAAAACCTTCATTCAGCATCACATAATACGCTCTTTTCCTTCACTATACATTCTACCCACATGGTCTATGTAGGCTCCTCTCAGCTGGGATATCATTCATGACAGCTTTAAAGCATCCATTGAGCTTGCTGTTGCTTTCCCATGGACATAACGCGCTCACTGACAACCTGCTCAGGATGACAAGTCATCTACGTTATTATTATTACTATTATTATTATCATTATTATTATATCACTGTAAACAACCCACTAACACAGTAGCAAACTTATCCCAAACCGGGCAAGTGAAACATCTAAGGACAGGAATAAAATCTGACATCTAAATAATCAGCGGTTTATTTTTATGGGGTGTTTACAGGGTGTATTAAGAGTGAAATGTTGTTGTTGTTTTGTTGTTCTGCGTGAATGTCATGACTGAGGATCATTCAGAAAGATAAACCTGTATTAGTGTGCATCATGAACTTTTCTATACTGAACAGAAACATTGACCACTCATGATTTTCTGTACTTAAACCTAATTATTGAGGAGGAGGAGGAGGAGGATTTGTCCAGCTGCCTCACATAATAATAATAATAACAATAACAATAATAATAATAATAATAATAATAAGAGGAAGAAGAAGAAGTAGAAGGTGGATCCAGCTAATCAAATAACAGATCTACAGTCTACTGTATGTCTGCATTTTCCACACACACACACACACACACACACACACTTATTCCAGTTACTATAAATGACCTATACATTGCTCAGGTTTAAAATGTCACTTACTTTGTGAAGGATAAAAGGAAGTAAAAGGTATTCCAGGACAAACACAGAGCTTTTGTTACGGCTTTAGAAAAACAAGAAATAAAAATCAAAAATAATAATAATAATAACCTCCGAAAATGTCGTCACGGGTAAAAATTCAGGTATGAATTTGTTTGTTTGTTTGTTTGTTTGTTTGTTTGAGTCAGATTTTCTCCTTTTGGACTCGAACCTGACTTTGTTTCCAAAATCTGTCCAGTAAACACTGAGGTCATTCAAAGTTTCATATTGAGGAGGAAAAAAACTAAACAAAACCGAAAAGCTAAAGCAAAGCCGAGTCTGAGTGTGAAAGCCAGTCTTTGGTATTAATGATCCTTAAACCGTGTGAGGAAATGCTTCCTTTTCTTCTTCTTTTTAATTTAAAGCGCGCGACGGTGATGAGGAGGATGATTTTTGCTCCAGCGGCTGCGCGTAAAGTGCGCAGGACGACCGAATTGTATTTATTTATTATTAAAAAAAAAAAACAACAACAACAGAAAAACAAAAAACCCCAAAACAAAATCAGAAAGTTTTCATCTAAATTTGGGGATCAGATGGAAACGACGTGGAGTCCCGTGCTTTTAGCTCCAACAGATGAAGAAACACTGATAATTTCATCACTGCGCTGAGAGGAAAAAGGAGAAAATGCGCAAAATCCGCAAGTCCGAGTGCGTTTAACGCGTGAAATAAACAGCCTACGAGCTGAGGAACACAATGCTCCTTCTCTGAGGAGTTTTGTTCCTGTGCTGAAGAGGATCACCTCAGAATCCGTCCAGTTCAGAAAGCTGTAGCTTGTGTATGTGTCGGGTTTAAAACCGGTTTATCCGCGTAATCCCGACTCAGTTAAACCGGACCAGCTGAGCTTGAACATCCTGCGGCGCTTCAGCTCCCATCATCCCGTCTCTTTCACTCGGCTGGGTCTGGGGCTTGTTTTTCTCTTATTCTTTCTTTCTGCGTCTCCTTTCCTTCTCCTCGGTGTCGGTGGTGTTGAAGCCAGTGGCTCTAATGGCTCTGTGTGTCTGTGTAGCTTCAGTCAGAGTTTAAAACACCATCTGGAGAGGAGGATGGGCTCTCTCTCTCTCTCTCTCTCTCTCTCTCTCTCTCGCGTTTACAACTGACACAAAATAAACTCTCTCTCAAAAACACAAGACTTGAGCATATCCTACAGTATCATTTCCACACTAATATATGCCATGAATGCTATATTCACACAAATATGCAATTAGCAATTGTGTATAAAAGTATTATTAGGTGTAATGTTAGTATTTGTTTGTTTATTTATTTATTTTTTTTAAAAATATAACAATATTGTTTTATTCATTTGACTCATTATTGTAGAATTCCTTATTTTGTGGTTTTATACTGTAACACTGTAATCAATTGTTCTTAAACAAATCTTAAACAAAACATGAGACACTGTGGCGTTATCTTACATTAGCATTGCTAATGTAAACAGTATGCCACCTCAGGCAGCCTCACGGAGGTAAACTGTCCTGCTTCATTGTTTTGATCTAGTCTGCTATTTAGTCTACAAGTATGCGGTTTGGGACGCAACCCACTTCTAACACACCTGATCCTGCTCATTAACGAGCTCTGAACACCAATTAATCAACCGGATGTGAAATTAAGGGTGGAAATGGATTTTGCAGAAAGTAATAGAGTCAGATTTTAGCTTGTGCTGTGTGTGTGTGTGTGTGTGTGTGTGTGAGAGAGAGAGAGAGAGAGAGAGAAAGAGAGAGAAAGATAATGCAGTGCCTCTATTAGTCGCTAGGCGCCGCTGTTTCCTCACATCTGCCCAAACTCTCACACTGCACTGGCAGTTTGTATCCTGTGCCAAGTCAAACCAATACTGGCATCCTTGGTTGTGTCTCGAATGCAAGTTTGCAACAACAGTGATCACTAGAAAGGGACGGCCATCCAAACCTATGACCAAGCATGTCATGGAAGAAGCCAGTATGTCATGCAAAAGACAAGGGCTGCATCCGAATATCCCTAGTACCCTTCTATACGTTAGACGAAAAGCAGTACGATAAAGGAGTATTATGTCCGAATTCTCAGTATTCATAAGACAGTAGGTGAGAAATACCCAGAAGACCTACTGCTTCTGCTGAGATTCTGCAGTATGGAAGCAGTGGACACTGAGCTTGCATTACTGTCTGTGTGGAGTATCACTTGTTCTCCAACATGTCTGCATGAGTTTCCTCTGGGTTCTCCAGTTTCCCCCAACCTTCCAAATACATGCTGGTTGGTGGATTGGCTGTGCTAAATTGCACCTAGGTGTGATTGCATGTCTGTGCATGATGCTATGTGTTGGACTGCGAACGGGCTGTTCCTGGGATGGACTCCATATCCACCGTTACCCTAACCAGGATGGATGACCGGATGAATGAATGTGCACTAGAGCTAATTCTAACAAAACGTAGAAAAACATATAGAATGGGAGGTTGTAGAAGAGTTGCTAAAAAATAAAACACTACATCTTCAAGCTATTATGGGGCATTCACTCAATTCCAGGGGTCTCATTACTGCGACATACGATGGGCGTTTCTTGAAGTGTGGAGAAGACGCCATCTTCCAAAAAAATTAGAGCTCACCGAAACATGCACAGAACAGTTTGGTTTTTTTGGCACGCCATTCCCAGGATCAGCGATGTATGACGGAGGACAAAACAGTCATACCAGTGTATATATTTTTTAACATTCTGAAATCCTGTAAATCCTGATTCTTCAAACTGTCAACTTTGCTCTTTCTGTGTAAATAAAGTTGAGTGGATAATGAAAGCGTGGATAATTATGACCTTGTTTTTTGTTTTTTTTTATAACGGCATAACAGCAGTGGAAACAGTACTGAATCGATGTAAAGTCGGTAAGACCTTGAGCTTATTTAAGTGAAACAAGCATTCCATAACTGAATAATATTTTGCAAACATGAAACCCCTGTGATCACAGACAGGTATCTGAAGATATAGCAGAATGAACGTAAAACCCTTGTATTCTCGGACAGACAACTATCTGCAGCAAATGTCTTTTCTTCCCAAACTGTGCATGATCACTGACCTATGCAGATTTATTGACCTATGCAGAGAATATGCACAGAAACACAGTAACCTGAGCTTAGGATCTTGGAGCTGTGAGAAGGAAAACATACATGTTGTGTTGCCCTGCAAGTTCAAAGCAGCTTTGTGTAAAAACATTAGTGTTTTATACAGGTGTACAGTATAGTGTATAGAACTAAATTTGAGACAGAGCCGTAACAGCACTTCACAGAGTCCTGACAAAGAACAGGGAATGCGAAACATATAACTTTCTGCTATATGTTACAGATAATACAGCACCTGTGTGCTGTGTGATTCATTGGTTACATATGTATTTTACATATATGTAATATGTTACACATTTTAAACACATTCAGCTGGAGTGCATTTTGGGTAAAATTGGCGCTGAGTATAGTTGAGTCAAGATTTAAAAGTACTAACTTTTAAGACGGATTGTTAGAACACAATTTATACGTACATTCAAGCGCTTTTTATGAAAGACAATAAAATCTTCACAACTTTTGTGATATTGAATGATGCTTTCTGCGTGCTTCGGGGGTTTTCTCCGGGTACTCCAATTTTCCTCTCCCAGTCCAAAGACATGTGCTGTAGGCTGATTGGCATTTCCAAATTGTCCGTATTGTGTGAATGTGTGTGCGACTGTGCGCTGTGATGGGTTGGCACCCAGTCCAGTTCCCTGGGACGGGCTCCAGGCTGCCCCGTAACCCTGTGTAGGATAAGCGGCGGTATGGAAAATGGATGGCTGTGTAGATGAAATAATTGGTGAGACATTATAGTTGGATTTTTCTTGGCGCAATTCTGGCTCTGTCCCAAATGCTAGATTTCATGTACAGTTAGTGTTCTAACAAGGCATCTTGATCGTTGTTATTCGTAGTCTTTACAGACTGTAGATTTGGTAGTAAAGAGTTACCCATAATTCCCTTGCAGAGTGTAACATTTAAATGAATATGTAGTAAAACGAAGCAGTGAGTATCTATGTTATCTGTAAGTTAGACCATATTCATGGAAAATGCTCGTCTCTGGATGCCTGGCAGGTGGGTTATTGTCTTTTTTCTGATATTGGGATATTCTTGTAGCTGCAAATGTTTTTATCGAACCTTGTTGCATGAAAAATTCATACAAACTCAAACACAGTGACGCAGTTAGATTTCCTCCATGACCTGTTTGAATGAATTCTACACTAGTGATTTGGGATACAGCCATAGGCTCCTCTGGACTGCTTTACTCTGACAGGCGCTTATTAAATAGTAGAGTATTTACTTGTGCAACAAAAGACCTGCATGCTCCTTTTTCATGCAGTCTAAATATGGATAAAGCTAGCAGTACACTCTCACACACACACACACACACACACACACACACACACACACACACACACACACAGAGAGACGTCAAGCTGTATTTGAATATGAATGCAACGAGGTGCTTTTCCCCCATGGTTCGAGTTGAATATTCCTCCAGCTGTTCTTTGGCTAAAGAAAAGCATGACTGACTTCTCCTTCTTCTGCCTCCCCCCATTTTTTTCTTCAGTTAATTCTCCCCATTTTGACTGTTTAACCATCGGCGCACCTGCAACCGGTGTGTGTGTTTGCAATGTTCCTCAGTGTTAGACGAGGATCTGATGTTGTGAGTGCAGGTGAACTGCTGGGAAACGAACATCTGCCTCCCATGTCACTCAACCCCCTCGCTCTCTCTATCTCTCTCTCTCAGGCACAAACACAGAAGACGATAAATAAATGATGTCACTGCCATATCCCACAGTCAGAGTGTGAAGTACACAGTCAGGTGCTCAGTACTCCAGTAAGCTCACGCAGTCTGCCTCGGAGAAACATCCACACAAAACACAGTTTGTTATGAGCACATTGGGATCAGATCATAGGGATTAGTAGAATGTGATGGATAATTAATGTCAGCCATTGGGCTTCTGGAAAAATTATGACACAGTCTGGCCAAAATTAAAATGTACGCGATGTTCCCCATAGCCAGAAAGTTAGTATAGGAAGGATACAGCTTTCAGCTTTGTGTGACTTGCTTGTTTAAATCGTCCCACACTCAGCTCAAAGGATAATAACTCCAGCTAATTTTCAGCTCTGCTTGTCTATTCGTACATGTACCAGGGCATCATACAGTGTCACATTGAGAACACTTTACACTAACAGTACATGAATAATCATGCACTAATACATATATTAACACTTACTTAAATATGAACTAATGATGAGTTAAGGCATGTACTAATCCCGGAATAATGAAGAGCTGGCCTTAACTACGACATTACGTCTTATGAATTAATGCGTAAATAACGACCATCTTAAGTACATGATTCTTAGTTAATGTTAATTAACACGCAGGGGTAAACTAAGTCAAACATGCGCTATAAGAAAGAATATGAATTAAAATTGCTTATACAATCTGTCATATGCCGCTGCGTACACAAACACCACTGGATGTTTTGCATCATTCTCAACCCATTTTGCGTCATTCTCCATCCATTTCTCTTCAAATCCCACTGTAGCACTAGGCCCGCGACACTGCTCCTTTACCCACAAGGGTGAAATTAATACAGTACCATTCAATCATTTAGCAGACGCTAATATTTATTAACAGCATGTTCGCCTCACTCCTCCACGGTCGGGGGTTCGATTCCCACCGTGGCCCTGTGTGTGCGGAGTTTGCGTGTTCTCCCCGTGCTGCGGGGTTTCCTCCGGGTACTCCGGTTTCCTCCCCCAGTCCAAAGACATGCATGGTAGGCTGATTGGCGTGTCTAAAGTGTCCGTAGTGTATGAATGGGTGTGTGAATTTGTATGTGATTGTGCCCTGCGATGGATTGGCACCCTGTCCAGGGTGTACCCCGCCTTGTGCCCGATGCTCCCTGGGATAGGCTCCAGGTTTCCCCGTGACCCTGAAGAAGGATAAGCGGTATAGAAGATCAATGGATGGATTATTTATTAACATTTAATTAACCTCTACGTGTTAATTAATACATTATGTAACAAACACGTACTAACATGTACTTAAGGTGGTCGTTATTGACGCATGAATTCTTAAGACTCATGTCATAGTGAAGGTTAGCATTTACCTCATCATTAGTTCATATTTAAGTAAGTGTTAATTCAGGTTTTAGTGCATAATTATTATTCATGTACCGTTATTATAAAGTGTTAAGGAGATACTTAACAACTCGCCACAGTTTCAGACCAATGTGTGATGGTCTTTCATCCTATTCATTTTCTATGGAGTAGGGGAGAGGATTGTGGGATGGTGGGAATGAGAGTGTTGCAAAGCAGGTGATGCAAGCGGCGGGAAAAAAAAATGAGAAGCAAATATCAGCAAATGCTAGCCAGTCAGGTTTGTGTATGTGGATACTCAGCTCTTTTGTCGTATTCTACATTACATGTTAAAAAAAAAGAGAAACGAATAAAAGATTGGAGGGTTTCACTGATTGTTAGAAATAATTATTCAACTCATTATTTGGCTATTTATATATCTTTTTCACTTCCTTCCTACAAAGCCATCATCTCACTCGATCCCTAAGCTGAAAGAAAAGGTTAAAGATAGTGTATGGAACTTTAGGAGCCCAGGTTTTCAGCTCATGTTAGACTGTTGGGTTTGTTGGGCTTTATACCAATTCGAGGTGGAGGACACCCCCCCCCCCCCCACCCCAATTCCCTGAAGTAGATAATGTGCAGAAAGTGCTGCTAAAGAGCAATGGATATGTATAATGAAAATGATTTACTTTATGCAATTTTTGCTTTATTACAGTTTAGTACAGTTTAATTTTAGCCACATAGAAACATTCTCACAAACAATGGTTATCTGCCCTTGAAAATTCTCGCGCTGTTGGCAGATATCCCATAAGTGAGGCATCTTTGTAAATAAATCCAAATAATCTTCAGGAAAGAAAAGAATAGCTAGGAGCCCAGCTTCAAATACAAAAATCTAGGAGACCGGAAAATGGTCTCTGAAGATACACACTGGATAGACTGTTAGTAGCAGACTTTAACTGCTGTAGTATTAATGAATCATGTGTGCAACAATAATGCTATATTAAGGATAAGGATATTGGAGAACTGTAACTACAGAGTCTTATTGTGAAGGGTTTTATTTTTTGTTAAAAGAAAGAGTCAGGGACAAATAAATACTCTGTAATATGATGTTCCTGAGCTGCTGTGAGTCACCTTGACAATCCTGTATTAGTATTCACACTCAGTGCTGTGTCAGGGTGTCTGCTTGAAATTGGCAAGAACTTTTTATGCATACTTCATACACCAGCTCAGATATGTAATGAAGCTCGCGGACAACTTTGTAAATTTCAGTTTACAACCCAGATGAATTGCGTGTGTGTGTGCGTGTGTGTGTGTGCGTGTGTGTGTGTGTGCGTGTGTGTTTAGTGTAAATCCCACTGGAACCTGAATCTAGTTTAAACTGACACTATTTCTTTTTATGTGCTTTTATGCCATGGTCTGTTTTGGATGTCTTGTGAGAAAGCTAAAATAAGAATTTGTACTAATATTTACTGGGACATGGAATTTCATTCATGTTCAGGATCACAAAGAAATCCTCCATATCGCTTATCCTAGGAGGGTCGAGGGGGAGCCTGGAGCATATCCCGGAGAACTCGGGGGAACAAGGTGGGGGACACCCGGAACGGGATGCTAACTCATCGCAGGGAACAATCACACACTATGGATAATTTGGAAATGCCAATCAGCCTAGAAAGCATGTCTTTGGACTGGGGAGAAAACCGGGGTACCCAGAGGGTGGAGGCGGTGGAGGCGGGATTCAAACCTCCATCCCCGGAGGTGCGAGGCAAACGTGCTGACCACGAAGCCAGCCACCGTGCCCCCAAGAATGATTTCCAAATATCTAGACTATACCTATTTATTTTTATACAGTGTTTTCCTTGTAGCTCCAGTGTAAAACTCCACCAGCCAGCCTTGACTAAACATATCTTTGTTGCTCAAATGTATTTGGGGTGTGTACATTTTGATCAAACTACCTCCTTCACTGGGACTGATACACAGAGGCCACGCCTCCTTCACTGGGACTGACACACAGAGGCCACGCCTCCTTCACTGGGACTGATACACACACACACATACACACACACACACACACACACAGCTCTATCTGCAGATGCATGTAGCCAGTCGGGCTTGTGCGAGTCAGGGTGATGGATGGGTGTGTGCCCTGCAGGTTGATGAAGAGTTTATGGCCCACTTTCTACTCATGGGGAGTTGGAGACCTTCCTGTCCTGCCTGCGCAGGCCACACACACTGATGACACAATACCGCAGCACCACAATAACACACACTGTTCGGACTGTACATCAAGTCCAGTCTGATTTGACTTCCTGCTTTAAAATTGTGCAGTGGAGCTTTGGTGTATAATTGTGGCAAATGTAATGGATGGGGATATGTAACTGATGTAAAATGTAACTGAATGGGGATATAATAGATATCGTCGAAAGTCGGATCCATCAAAAAATATTCTCTAATATTTTTTGGGGAAAAAACAACACAGCAAATAAAAACAATATATTTTGTTCAAGCCCTGGTCATTATCCATTACGCCGGGTCTAGTAAGAGTCACGTGTGTATTGTGTGGGATAGTGTGTGTATATACTGTACAGTGGTTGTGTATTTCTGGGAGTAGGTACACATGTGTGTGTGTGTAGGTTAGTGTGTCTGGGTTACAGTGGTGTGTGTGATTGGCAGATGTGTGTTTGTGCTAGAGGACAGTGTGTCAGTGTGTGACAGCTCCTCCACTCCCTGTGTAATTTGGGCTTTTGTTGCTGTGACAGCTGCAGTATACTCGTCCTGCACCATGACATCTCTCACATCTCTCTCTATTTCTACATCCCCCCTTCATTTCCCCCACTCTCTCCAGTTTTATCTTTCTTTGTCTTATCATGATTTTGCAATCCCCAAAGCTTGGGAGTGTTAATAAATAATACATCAGGGAAATGAACACTGGGGAGTCTGTTACACACACTCTATCACACATTCTGGCATTTCACATATAAAATGCCAGAATGCTGCTTTAAGGTTGTAACAATAAACCTTAGAACTGGAAGGAAAAAAAAAAGGAAAATGTTCTACTCCTAGATGATAATAAATATTTAATACTAAATCAATAAAATTCATACTAGCAGTGCAGTGTGAATGAGAAAGGTGTGGCCTGTCACTTCCAGTGAAGGAGGTGTGGCCTCTGTGCACCAGTCCCAGTGAAGGAGGCGTGGCCTCTGTGTATCAGTCTCAGCGAAGTAGGCATGGCCTCCGTGCATCAGTCCCAGTGAAGGAGGAGTGGCTTCCAGGCATCAGTCTCAGCGAAGTAGGCGTGGCCTCTGTGCATCAGTCCCAGTGAAGGAGGAGTGGCTTCCAGGCATCAGTCTCAGCGAAGTAGGCGTGGCCTCTGTGCATCAGTCCCAGTGAAGGTGGAGTGGCCTCCGTGCATCAGTTCCAGTGAAGGAGGCGTGGCCTCTGTGTATCAGTCTCAGCGAAGTAGGCATGGCCTCTGTGCATCAGTCCCAGTGAAGGAGGAGTGGCTTCCAGGCATCAGTTCCAGTGAAGGAGGCGTGGCCTCTGTGTATCAGTCCCTGTGAAGGAGGTGTGGCCTCTGTGTATCAGTCCCAGTGAAGGAGGTGTGGCCTCTGTGCACCAGTCCCAGTGAGGGAGGCGTGGCCTCTGTGCATCAGTCTCAGTGAAGGAGGTGTGGCCTCTGTGCATCAGTCTCAGTGAAGGAGGTGTGGCCTCTGTGTATCAGTCTCAGTGAAAGAGATGTGGCATAAAACATTAGGAGCAGTGAAATATTTGACAATGTGTGTGTGTGTGTGTGTGTGTGTGTGTGTTTCTGCATGTGTGCACTTGATCTTGGACGCATTAATGATCTTTATCTCTCTATTCCTCTCCCTCCATAGCTCCCTTTTTCTCCTAATACATTTAAACTCTCTCTCTTTATTCTCACCAGCAACTCTTAACCTTGTAACCCTCTTACAACCTTTTAATGTTTGCCCAAGATTTAAATGTCTCTCTATATCTTTAATGGCTGGCACACTCTTCCACCTCGAACTCGACCCAGTGGCATTCAGAGCACCTGTGCGTCCTTCCCCTCTATTGTCCTTCCTCTCTTTTTCTCTATTCCCTGCCTTTTGTCTGCATCTGATAGCTGGAGAGGCAGCATGCAGAGACGGACTCCTGATCGCGTAGCATTGTGTCAGGATTGGAAATGTGGAAATGATGGTCTGTCTCTGCAGAGACACAGGGATGGAGAGACAGATAGTGAGAGAGACAGTGAGAGACCTGCAGGCTCGCTGCCCTTTCGTCAGCATCCACATTGTAAATCCTTTCGTACAGCGGCCTGTGTGTTGGACAGAGATAAGACTCGGCGAGCAGCAGCGCTATTGTCCTCATCCACGCTCTCTTGCATTCACTGTCCTATTGAGTCGGCGCTACAGGCGGCCATGTAAATGATAGTTATTTTAAGGACAGGCTCTGTGAAGGAGTTTATCTAATGAGCAGATGGCCAAAGGCAACGGCAGACGCCTTTACACTGAGACTGAGAATGCAAACGTGGTGACTTTGCACAGGCAGATGTGGTTCCGCATGGTTTTCTTCATCTGTCTGTCTCTTTCTGTCTCGCTTTCTATCCCTCTTCCCTGAGTCACAGAAATTGGGAGGGACCATGAAAGGAATGTGTGTTACAGCTCTGTGAGATGTTAAATAAGGACATAAGGAGAAAGAGAGAAACAATTCAGAGTGATGAGAGGAACTGAAAGAAAAGCACACACTATCTAAATCAGAATCAGACCCAGAATCAGATCGCTCTGAATCAGAATCAAACCCAGAATCAGATCACTCTGAAACAGGATCAGACCCAGAATCAGATCACTCTGAATCAGACCCAGACTCAGATCGCTCTGAATCAGAATCAGACCCAGAATCAGATCACTCTGAAACAGGATCAGACCCAGAATCAGATCACTCTGAATCAGACCCAGACTCAGATCGCTCTGAATCAGAATCAGACCCAGAATCAGATCACTCTGAAACAGGATCAGACCCAGAATCAGATCACTCTGAATCAGACCCAGACTCAGATCGCTCTGAATCAGAATCAGACCAAGAATCAGATCACTCTGAAACAGGATCAGACCCAGAATCAGATCACTCTGAATCAGAATCAGATCGCTCTGAATCAGAATCAGATTGCTCTGAATCAGGATCAGACACAGAATCAGATCCCTCTGAATCTGAATTGCATCACTCTGAATCAGACTTGGAATCAGATCGCTCTGAATCTGAATCAGACTGACTCGGAATCAGACCCGGAATCAGATCGCTCTGAATCAGACCCGGAATCAGATCGCTCTGAATCAGACCCGGAATCAGATCTCTCTGAATCAGACCCAGAATCAGATCGTTCTGAATCAGACCCAGAATCAGATCGCTTTGAATCAGACCCGGAATCAGATCGCTCTGAATCAGATCCAGACTCAGATCGCTCTGAATCTGAATCAGATCCAGGATCAGATTGCTCTGAATCAGGATCAGACCCAGAATCAGATTGCTCTGAATCATGATCAGACCCAGAATCAGACAGAAAGAGACAGAAGAGTAGACAGACTTACAGAAAGGGAGACAGAAGGAAAGAGAGGCAGAAAGAAGACAGACTGTTCATCTGCATGCTATAGTTCAGTAATCCTCTAAGCTGAACACCGCAGGTTTAAAAATGAACGGCATTATTTAGTGTATTATTGAACAGCTGTGGAGCCGAACGCTTTCACAGGAATGTGTGTGTGTGTGTGTGTGTATGTGTGTATGTGTTGATAGGTAGACCCTGACTCACTGTGTATGTGTGTGTGTGTGTATGTGTGTGTGTGTGTGTGTGTGTGTGTGCGCGTGTGTGTGAGAGCTGGCAGTTGGCAGTACTGGGACTGAAGATAGCAGGGAACTGGGGGATGCGATGCAGTATCGAGTTGTGAACATCTGTTCCTCATAGAGACCGCAGAGCGAGTGCGCAGGAAACAGAAATAGGAAGGCTAACTGTTCCCTCACAGTCACACACACACACACACACACACACACACACACACACACACACACTTACTTACATATGTGTGTTTCCATTAAGACAATATACAAAATAATGAATTGGATTTATAAGTACTGTTAGTCAAACTTGATGTGATATCGTTAGAATTATAAATAGTTCCGTTCTTCTGTACAATAAAGTACAATAAAGATAGAAAATACATCAAGCTAGCTGAGTAGCTAACGGAGACCAACCATCTCTAACTGATCACCTTGACACACACACACACACACACACACACACACACTACACCACCAATTCACCACCCCTCCAGCCTTTCACACATTCTCTCCCTCTCTCTCTCTCTCGCTCTCTCTCTCTCTCTCTCTATTTCTGTGTGTGTGTGTCAAGGTGATCAGTCAGAGATGGTTGGTTGTGCTCTGTTTATGTGTGTGTGTGTGTGTGTGTGTATGCACGTGTGTGTGTGTGTGTGTGCACGCGATAAGAGGATCCCGCGTGCCATCTCCCTGCCTCCGTTATCAGCCTGCACAGCTGTGCTTAAGCTCTAATACATCTGCTCCCTCTTGGGAAGCCCCGCCTCCTCATCACACAACAAACTACACCTCCCATGATGCCCTGCTCATCCCACCACCTCTCTGACAGGTTAGCAGGGTGTGAGACTGGTGTGTAGCAGGTGTGTTTACAAGACCCTGGTCCGTCCTGCGCGCCCGCACGGGGTCGGGTTTGAATGTTTGTGCCTGAGTCTTTATCACACGGCTACAGCGGCTGCTTACGACTCAACCTAATTATACAACACTTATCAGAGAGACACACACAAAAGCTCATTAGTGCGGAGTAACACACACAGCCATGGGTAACGCACAACACTGTCCGACCCGCTCGCGTACTGAAAAATCCAGTTAAATCTCTCGGAATTTTTTGAAAGCAGTAAAATGTGGCTTTATTGTATGTGTGTGTGTGTGTGTGTGTGAAGAAGGACGTACACTCCCTGGAGACACACTTTAGGTCCTCAAATTTCTTAGAAAGCAGCAGTGCCACTCAAGTTAGCCACTTAACACAGAGTGAGTCCAAATATTTCTGGACAAAGCTTGCTTCAGAGCATTAGGGCATTGTCAAACGTGGTCTGAATACTTGAGTCCGCACTTCAGAACGATTTTGGGTTTGTCTGGGGGGGGACAGTGTATAGTTGGGTTGCTGCCAGTGCCAGGGTGCCAGGGTGGCAGGGTGAGTTACTTCAAAAAAAGTAATTCATTACTAATCGTTAATTACATCATCAGCATTGTATTTAAATTACTGACTAATTAGTCGGTCTGAAAAGTAACTGCATTACTCATCAGTAAATACTTCTTAAAATCCGTCTCAACCCTGACCACACGGACAACAGAAATGAACTCTTCTTCCAATTCTTTAAATTTGAGTCAAACACGGAATAGTTTAGCCTATTAAGCATAGCTTTATTGAACCATTTTTTTTGTGATTTTTGCGGCCAAAAATGCTTGATCTTGCTGCGTACAGCTAACGAATTTGAAGGGGCCAAGCTAAATGAGAAAACAAATTGAATCTTTAGATGATACATTTTGATTTGAAATTCAATATTCTTTCATACTATTGCCCAGAATTCATAATATTGTTGAAAGTGGTTACAGTATGAAGTGCAAGTACGTTATAAGTTAACTAATAAGTCTTAAATTAACTTTACAATATTCATTAAAAATGAATCCCTACGAAATACTATGCTAAATATTGAATGCTGTAAAATGTACCAAGAGATATGTTCCCCTCCCCTAGGGTGTATACTGTACCTACTGAAAAAGAAAACTGGAAGATCCATTATTGTAGAAATTGCATATATTAATAAACAAAATGGTCTGTTTACTATAATCAAATATACAAATCAGTATGTTAAAACATCCCAAACACCTCCCAGCATCAGTATGTCAGTCCGGACGGGATTACACAGAGTTATGACGAGCCAATAACGCTTGATTTTAAAAATGTTCGATGCAATTTGCAGAGGTTTTTTTTTTGCGGAAAACTACTGAAATTGGCAACATTGCAACTGCACGAAATTGTTTTGAACGCTCTTTCGCAGGGATGTTTGTTGGTAAATAAGACCTTTTAGCTGTACTCATGTTCGACGTACGCGAATCGTCGAGGGATTTGGCTGAATGTGCGTTGCGATGACGTCACATGATGAAAATCGGTGGTAATTTTGCAAAATTGCAAGCTGCGCCGAATATTGTGGGGTTTACTTGATTTTGTGTTCATTTCTGCGACTGCAAAAAAACCTGACAATTGATATAATATGATATATATATACTCCTTCAGAGAGAGAGGCTGGTATTGTTTATTCCGCAGGACATAACTTACATTTTACCATGATGTTATTGTCTACATGA
This sequence comes from Ictalurus furcatus, assembly GCF_023375685.1. Taxonomy (NCBI): domain Eukaryota; kingdom Metazoa; phylum Chordata; class Actinopteri; order Siluriformes; family Ictaluridae; genus Ictalurus; species Ictalurus furcatus. The sequence goes on from NC_071281.1 coordinate 7,146,473, forward strand.
CAAAAAAAAAAAAAAAGAAAAAAAGAAGAAGTAGTAATGGGAATATTTCTATTCAGCAAAACAACCAGTTGTGTCACCTGACATTCTTGAACTTAAGTGACCTCACAGCCACCTGGTGCGAACTAACGAATTTAAAGTTACAAGTTCAAACAAACATTATCTTTACGTTTAGATTTTAAATTCAATAGTTTTATATTCTTATTGTTTTAGTGAGTATTATTGTCACTGTAATGAAATTACTTCATGAAAATGAAGAGTAATCCCTCACTCTGGTTGCTTCTTTGTTGTCCAAACTAAACACCATGCTAAATATTGAGTGCTGCAAAACATAGAGATATTTTTCCCTCCCCTATGGGGTATTCCTACTGAAAAAGAAAACAGGAAGATCCATTGTTGCAATTGTTTGCATGCTTAGCTTACCTTTCCCCTGCCCTGGTATGCAAATATGAACCACCAATCAGAGAACTCTCGCTTACTGATAGCCTTGGATGCTGATTTCACACACTGACGAGGGTGACTTATGCTAAAGGTGTGGGGCACCTTTAAACATCTGCAGCCAAAGTCGGCTGGTGGTATCAGAATCCTATATCAGCAGTTCAGAGCAGTTCTATTGTTATTGTGTAGTTTAGTTTTTGTTCTGTTAGTGTTGTTTTAGATCAGCACGGTTCCTGAACTTTCGAGGAGATATTCCTCCTTTTCGAAGAGAGATGTTTTAAAGGGGAACCGATTACTGTAACGCCAGTAGATTTAGGGGTTTTTTCCCCCGTCCCCTGCCATTATGATACAGCTCATTTTAGCATGTGGATTCTACCTTTATGGAAAAATCCCACACATGTTCAGTTTCATGATACGTTTTTCCCGTCACCATGTGAGAAATATGTGATCACAGGTGAAAAAACGTGGGAAGGTGCTCAAGCAAACACGTGACATCATGCGAGAAAACATGTCACATTACGTCAAATAAATGAACCACATGCCTGCGTATGAAAATTATCATGTGAAAATAAATGAGAAAGCACATCTGGAAAATGAAAACCACATGCCCTGCATGTGAAAAATGAAATATATGTGAAAATAAAGGAATTGTATTAGAAATGACGTGTGAAACATAAAAACTACCAGGCGTGCATGTGGAAAGTCCAATATATGTGAAATATGTGTGAGATATAACACGTGAAAAGCCTAGAAACCACAGGTGTATATCATGTGACTTTACCAAACTAATTGTAGTGCAAACGTCCCAAACTACACTAACAAATGGGAATATGACAATTAGGCTGGTGCAAAAAACATACCATATGCAACATATACAATGCTTTGTTGGAAAATACACATGCTGCAAAGACAAAAGGAAAAACCCTCGACATGGTCAGCATTAATAAGCTCGTTTGTTTGTATTTTGAGTTCCTCCACTCACCAGCATGCCGTCTCCGCTGTGTTTGTGTGGACAGCGGCTGATGCACGTGGTGTTTGTCCGATGCGGCTCTTGGGCTCGTCAGCATTACCGTGGCCACTCTATTAGACATCAGAAGCTGGGAAAACGAAGAGGCAGAAGCAGAGGAATGCTTCCTGCTCCCAGACCTTTTGTACCGGTCTCTGTGAAGTGCCGAAGTCATCTCGTACATTCCTCCACTTCAATCCTCAAAGTCTTTGGAGGAGATTCAGCACAGCCCCTCGCTCAGTGTGAACGCTTTTATCCAAGTCTGACAAATTCCACACTTTTCCTGTCTCTGTAAACCGTATTCTTGACTCTCTCTTTTTATTTTATTTTATCCTCATCGGCTAGTCAAAATGGCTTCACATCTGAACGACTATGATGGCAGAGTGGACCTAAAGAGCAACTCCTCCCTCATGACAGTTACTTCCCACCCTCTCTCTCTATCTTTCTCTCACCCGCTCTCACGTTCTCTCTATCTCGTCTTCTCTGATACGGGCTGAGAACCTTGATAGCGAGACACATAGGGCTATTTGCCATGTTAAGCATGTGGAAAGTGTAGAGAGAGAGTTTCGGTGAGTGGGTGTTCTTCTGTCCCTCTTTGTAAGGTCTCGTTTCTCAAGGGAAGGTAAAAGCCCTGCAGGACGTGATAGCCACCGTCTCGGTTTCCTCTGGCAGGAACCAGCTGTGCGAGCAGTTCACTCTTCCCTTTCCCGACCGGACTTCTCTCTGACCACACACTTCCTGTCTGACACCCGTACACTCAAACACACCCTTCCAAACGAGTGACTCAGACAGCAGAACTTAGGGTCTTTATATACTTTGCATACTGATACACACTCTTAGGGGGGGGGAGAAAAAAAGGTTACATCTGGCACCCTAGAGAGTTCTTCGGTTTGCCCACCTGAATGAATCTCTTTGTAGAACTGAATGTTTACAATACAAGCTCTTCAGAAAGCTTGACCTGAATGAAACTCTTTCATAGAAAGAGTGTGTGCTATTTCTCCAGAATCAGATTTAAAGAACTGAAAAGACTCCGCTGACGTTCTTGTTGGTATGTCACAAACTGGTGCATCCTCATTATTTGAGTAGGATGGTGAACACTTCCTGGTATTTTAACCGTTCTCAGGTACTTGTGTTTTTCAGTATTGGAATTCCCGGCCAGTGGAAGACTCAAGCTGAGGAGATGAAAACACAAAAACCATTGAAAGTGAGAACGAGAGAGAGTGTGTGAGAGTGAGTGAGTGAGAGAGAGAGAGAGAGAGAGAGAGAGAGAGACAGAGATAAAGCCAGGTGACTGACCAACGCGTCATGTGACGTCATCACAACCAAGGTTATTATCGTTAACGAAAACTGAAACTATCGGTGAAAAAGCATTTTTGTTAAATGAAATAAAAATAAAACCGTGAGTTTCCAAACTAAACTGCAACTAGAACGTGCAATACAAACAAACACTAGATTGAATTTCAGAGAATTAAACTTATGTTTTTTAAGTGTTGGGTGGTCTGACTTAAGTATTGATTTTTACGCCACTGATAAGCTATTGATTTTCACAGCTTGTTAGATATTAGATGATCTTGTCTTTTGATCCTTTGTCAAATACACATTTACAAATATCAAGGCTTCTACCATGATATTAAAAACTAAAACGATACTAAAACTAAACCCAAACTAAAAGTAATGATTTTCCAAAGATAAACATGAAATCGAAACTATTTGTGTACCATTAAATCTAACTGGAACCAAACTGAAATTGAAAACCAAATTCAAAATACAAAATGAAATAAAAATAAAAACTTGCAATATTTATATAAAACTAGAAAATATCCCTGATCAAAACCCTCTTCGAATCACATGTGTCGAACATGAGTACAGCCAAAAGGTCTCATTTACCAACAAACATCACTGTAAAATTTCGTGAAAAACTATTTCGTGCGATTGCAATTTCGCTGATTCAAGTAGATTACTGCAAAAAAGCACAAAAACTTCCCAAACTGCATCACAAATTTAGAAAAAAATGCATCATGCATTTTTAACAATCACAAAACAACCACAAAAAACTCTGCGAAATCCTGTACAGACTGGATAATTGTTTGCCTTATACTATTTTTGTAAAATTAGCCATATCAGTAAAAATGGAAAATTAAACTTGATCTAAGGCGCGTTTAATGATCAGCGTCCTATATCTTGAGTCCTCCTCAAAACATGTTGTATATGTGCATGTAGATGAACTGAAATCACTAACAGACATCTCTGGGTCAACAAGGGTGGAAGTTAATATTGATCAGCCAATTGGTTAACACTAGTCAACCTTCTAGCAAGTCAATCTTCTAGCTACTTAACCTTCTAACTAGTCAACCTTCTAACTACTTAACCTTCTAGCTACTTAACCTTCTAACTAGTCAACCTTCTAACTACTTAACCTTCTAGCTACTTAACCTTCTAGCTACTTAACCTTCTAGCTAGTCAACCTTCTAGCTACTTAACCTTCTAGCTACTTAACCTCCTAGCTAGTCAACCTTCTAGCTACTTAATCTTCTAACTAGTCAACCTTCTAGCTTCTCAACCTTCTAGCTAGTCAACCTTCTAGCAACTTAACATTCTAGCTACTTAACCTTCTAACTACTTAACCTTCTAGCTACTTAACCTTCTAGCTAGTCAACCTTCTAGCTTCTCAACCTTCTAGCTAGTCAACCTTCTAGCAACTTAGCATTCTAGCTACTTAACCTTCTAACTACTTAACCTTCTAGCTACTTAACCTTCTAGCTAGTCAACTTTCTAGCTACTTAACATTCTAGCAAGTCAACCTTCTAGCAACTTAACATTCTAGCTACTTAACCTTCTAACTAGTCAACCTTCTAGCTACTTAACCTTCTAGCTAGTCAACCTTCTAGCAAGTCAACCTTCTAGCTAGTCAACTTTCTAGCTACTTAACCTTCTAGCTACTTAACCTTCTAGCTAGTCAACCTTCTAGCTAGTCAACTTTCTAGCTAGTCAACCTTCTAGCTTCTCAGCCTCCTAGCTAGTCAACCTTCTAGCTACTTAACCTTCTAGCTTCTCAACCTTCTAGCTTCTCAACCTTCTAGCTAGTCAACCTTCTAGCTACTTAACCTTCTAACTAGTCAACCTTCTACCTACATAACCTTCTAACTAGTCAACCTTCTAGCTACTTAACCTTCTAGCTAGTCAACCTTCTAGCTTCTCAACCTTCTAGCTAGTCAACCTTCTAGCAACTTAGCATTCTAGCTACTTAACCTTCTAACTACTTAACCTTCTAGCTACTTAACCTTCTAGCTAGTCAACTTTCTAGCTACTTAACATTCTAGCAAGTCAACCTTCTAGCAACTTAACATTCTAGCTACTTAACCTTCTAACTAGTCAACCTTCTAGCTACTTAACCTTCTAGCTAGTCAACCTTCTAGCAAGTCAACCTTCTAGCTAGTCAACTTTCTAGCTACTTAACCTTCTAGCTACTTAACCTTCTAGCTAGTCAACCTTCTAGCTAGTCAACTTTCTAGCTAGTCAACCTTCTAGCTTCTCAGCCTCCTAGCTAGTCAACCTTCTAGCTACTTAACCTTCTAGCTTCTCAACCTTCTAGCTTCTCAACCTTCTAGCTAGTCAACCTTCTAGCTACTTAACCTTCTAACTAGTCAACCTTCTACCTACATAACCTTCTAACTAGTCAACCTTCTAGCTACTTAACCTTCTAGCTAGTCAACTTTCTAGATACTTAACCTTCTAGCTACTTAACCTTCTAGCTACTTAACCTTCTAGCTAGTCAACTTTCTAGCTTCTCAACCTCCTAGCTAGTCAACCTTCTAGCTAGTCAACTTTCTAGCTAGTCAACCTTCTAGCTTCTCAGCCTCCTAGCTAGTCAACCTTCTAGCTACTTAACCTTCTAGCTTCTCAACCTTCTAGCTTCTCAACCTTCTAGCTAGTCAACCTTCTAGCTACTTAACCTTCTAGCTAGTCAACCTTCTACCTACATAACCTTCTAACTAGTCAACCTTCTAGCTACTTAACCTTCTAGCTAGTCAACTTTCTAGCTTCTCAACCTTCTAGCTAGTGAACCTTCTAGCTACTTAACCTTCTAGCTACTTAAACTTCTAACTAGTCAACCTTCTAGAAAGTCAACCTTATAGAAAGTCGACCTTCTAGCTACTTAACCTTCTAGCTAGTCAACCTTCTAGCTACTTAACCTTCTAGCTAGTCAACCTTCTAGCTACTTACCCTTCTAGCTAGTCAACCTTCTAGCTACTTAACATTCTAGCAAGGTAACCTTCTAGCTACTTAACCTTCTAGCTAGTCAACTTTCTAGCTACTTAACATTCTAGCTAGTCAACCTTCTAGCAACTTAACATTCTAGTTACTTAACCTTCTAACTACTTAACCTTCTAGCTACTTAACCTTCTAGCAAGTCAACCTTCTAGCTACATAACCTTCTAACTAGTCAACCTTCTAGCTACTTAACCTTCTAGCTAGTCAACCTTCTAGCTACTTAACCTTCTAGCAAGTCAACCTTCTAGCTACATAACCTTCTAACTAGTCAACCTTCTAGCTACTTAACCTTCTAGCTAGTCAACCTTCTAGCTTCTCAACCTTCTAGCTACTCAACCTTCTAGCTACTTAACCTTCTAGCAAGTCAACCTTCTAGCTACATAACCTTCTAACTAGTCAACTATTTTAACTATTGTTTAGTTATGTTAAGCAGTACATCAAGCCAAAGAAGTGAAAAGGACGATAAGCGGTCATGTCACATAATCAAATAAGTTTGATATGGCATGAAATTCATTGATCTAGTTATGTGGAAAAAATAAGCATGTGCTTTTAAATCCATTCAAATTGAGATATTTAAAAATGATGAACAAATAATAATGTTGTAATTATTATAGTTCCATTGGTAGTTGTTTTTAACATTATAATGCTTAGTTATTAGAAATTTGTTACCACCTTATAGGTGCTTTGGGAAAGTTCTACAATGCTGTCTTAAAGCAAAGTTTGAACATGGAGCAAGAGAGAGAAAGATGGGGAGTGTGTGTGTGTGTGTGTGTGTGTGTGTGTGTGTGTGAGAGAGAGAGAGAGAGAGAGAGAGAGACAGAGTTGAGGGCTGCCATATGTGTTCCTGATGGCCGCGATCTGGTGCCTGTGTGCATGTCATGCTCCAATCTTGCCATCACAGTGCTTGTATTGAGAGAGAGGAAAAGAGCTGCAGCTGGGACCTGCTGTGGCCCTCTGGCCAACACACACACACACACACACACACACACACACACACACACAGACATAGACACACACACACACGCTAAAGTACAGAAGTGAAAGGGGATGTGCACACACAGATGTACCGTCTGTCACTGCCAAACACTCACAGATGGTGGCCAGCAGAGTGGATGTGAGAGTAGTGTGTGTGCATGCTTGTGGTGTGTGGGAAGTTGTCCATGTGTTACAGGTGGGACTTTTGCAAAAGAGCCCTAACTGTAAAACCACAAAATATTTTAGGGACTTTCCTTTTTGTGTTGATGTAGAAACACCCTGTGATTCACCAGGTTTCATGCATGGTGGTGTATGCCATCTTACTGTCACATGTGAGTAGAGATACAATGATAAGAAACACTAATAAGCAGCACAATCATCACAGGTAACACTTTACTGGAGTCCATCTTTACTAGCAATTCATTTTATACGCTAAATAACATGTATATAGCATTCATAATATGACACATAAGTCACTTTGTGCTAGAGAAAAGCGAGGTGTAATGTTCTGTCTGTGTCCACATGGGCATCCTGTGGTTTCTCTGGTTTCCTCCCACCCCCCCCAAAACATGCCAGTAGGTGGACTGGCTATGCTAAATTGCCCCAGGTGTAAATAAGTGTGTAATTCAGGGTGCTCGATGTTAGGCAACGGACCAGGACGAAGCAGTTACTGAAGATGAATGAATGAAAAAGAATAAAATCAAATGCCACCTACAGTTCAAATCATAAATTTACAGAGCATATACCTTGCAGAATCTGCTAAATGTTAATAATAATAATAGTAATAATAATAATAATAATAATAATAATAATAATAAGCTGTTTCACATAACAGATGTTTACATATAGTCTACAAGACACAATAATAACTGAATTTACACACATGATCCAGTTCAAAAGTTTACATACGCTTGATGGTTAACCCTGTGTGTTGTTACCTGGATGATCAGCGAGTGTGTTTATGTTTTGTGAGAGTTGTTCATGAGTCCCTTGTTTGTCCTGAGCCGTTAAACTGCCCCACTGTTCTTCAGAAAAATCCTCCAGGTCCTGTACGTTCTTTACTTTTCCAGCATCTTCTGCATATTTGACCCATTTCCAACAGTGGCTACGTTTACATGGACAGCAGTAATCTAATTATTGACCTTATTCTGAATAAGACAATATTGTGATTAAGGTGTTTACGTTTAGAATACTCCTTTCATGTTCCTGTTTTACATGTTATAGAACATAGATCGATTAATGTCACACGCCACGCTGTCTGACGTTCCTCCAGAATTTCACGTATCGACATACAGTTGGTCTTCGTTATGGTACCGTATACAGTTTTGGGTGTTAAATGTTTAATTTTACGAAAGCTTCAAGTGCAGTTAATTATTTGTCATGATATACATGCAAATAGATGACTGCCATGGGCTGCGTCCCAAACCGCGTACTTACCTACTATATAGTAGCTGAGATACATGTATTTCTCCTACTATATAACAGGTAAGTACGCGGTTTGGGACGCAGCCGTGCTCTCTTGTTTGCCGTCAAACGGTTGAGCACTGCCGTGTGTGTACGTGTCCTGTCGCAAAATGCGGTGAAAACTCTCACACGACGTTAATAGTGTGATTAAGGTGTGTACATGTCTGTAATGCACTTCGATAATGCGACTAAAACAGGAATACTCCACACGTCTTAATTCCATTTGTGTTTACTTCGAGTGTGACTTTAGTGGGATTAAGGTCATCAATAATCGCTGTTTACATGCTAGTTTCTTAATCAGAGTATCGTCTTAATGGGGTTAATATCGGAATATTGTTGTCCATGTAAACATACTGGCTGGCTATATGTCAGGGACTGACCAACTTAACTACTCTCTGATCTTTCATGTGTGTTCAGGACTGGCCATATGACTGCCTGATGTTGAGATCCGTCTTTTCACACTGAGGACGACTGATGGTCTCATACACAACTATTACAAAAGGTGCAAACATTCACTGATTCTCAAGAAAGTGACACGATACATTAAAGTGTGTAAAAAGTTTGAACAGGAAATCTAGCTATATATTAGCTAAAGGAAAAACAATACTGTTAGTAAATATATAAAGCATGTTTTTTTTTTCATCCCCCCCTCCCCCCTTTATTTTCCACACTGTCTTGTTCTGGTTGCTATCACATATTTGTTTCAAAACGGAATAAAGAATAATGCAATTTGCAAATATTTCAGAATGTCAGTATCAATGCCATGCTATTGTCCCATAGCCTACTGATTACAATAACATGAATTTCATTTGTATGAGAATATTAGCTGTTTTGACTGTATGGTTTATTGTATGCAACAAGAAGTCTCTGCTGGTGTGAATGCTGGGTTTAACTAATAAACAAGCAGCTCTCTGTAACCTAATAATGTGGTAACATGGAAACTTCGGTCTTCGTCGAAATCGACAGAGTGCGCGTCGATTTCGACGAAGACCGAAGTTTCCATTTCTCCATTATGGAGAACTCAAACTGGAACTCGACTTGCGCGTGAATTGGATTATAGTGCGCAGCATCGGCCTCACTCTCACTTCCCACCATGATCCAGTGGCAAGACTGAGTCAAGACGACTGAAGATGGCCCCCAGGAGCAATGATTCATACACCCATTCATACACTTTGGACAATTTGGAAACTCCAGTCCGCCTACCATGCATGTCTTTGGACTGGGGGAGGAAACCGGAGTACCTGGAGGAAACTCCGCACACACAGGGAATCGAGCCCCTGACCCTGGAGGTGTGAGGCGGACATGCTATCCACTAAGCCACCGTGCGCCTCATGAACACACACACACACACACACACACACACACACACACACACACACACACACACACACACACACACACACACACACACACACACACACACACACACACACACACACACACACACACAGAGAGAGGCCATGAACACACATGAAAGATCAGAGAGTAATTAAGTTGGTCAGATTCAGAGCACCACAACACCACAGCCATGAGGTTGTATACGTGTGTGTGTGTGTGTGTGTGTTTGAGCATCTTTGGCCCTAAAATATTTTCATGTGGTTGTGTGATCGTCAGCTTGAATAAACAAGTGTGTGTGTGTGTGTGCGTGTGAGTTTTTTTCTCTTTGCGTCTGAACGTGTAAGTGCATGTGGTGAGGAATTTGTGTCAGAGTTTGTGTGTGTGTATGTGTGTGTGTTTGAGCATCTTTGGCACTAAACATGTTTTCATGTGGTTGTGTGATCGTCAGCTTGAGTAAACAAGTGTGTGTGTGTGTGTGTTTCTCTTTGTGTCTGAACATGTGAGGGCATGTGGCGGTTAATTTATGTCAGAGTGTGTGTGTGTATGTGCATGTGCACGTGTGTCTGTGCATATTTGATCATCTTTGACACTAAGCATGTGTTTTCATGTGTCAGGGTGTGTTTCTCTTTATGCCTGAACGTGTGATTGCATATGGTGGTGAATTTGTGTTACAATGTGTGTGTGTGTGTGTGTGTGAGGGGAACATACTGTATGTGTGCTTCTATGTCTATGCATGTGAAAGGGTTAGTCTTAGTATAAGAGAGAAAGAGATAGGTATGCACACGTGTCCACGGAGATGCCATTGTTTTGTGTGTGCGTGTGTGTGTGAGTGTGTGTGTGTGTGATTTAGTTTATTACTATACGTTGTTTTTTTTTTTTATCGTTCATTTGATCCGTGTATCTATCTTCACGTTACAACATTTTTGCCCAAGCCTAAGGTCTTTGCAGAGTATTGTACAGTATATGTGGATGTTTTGAGAATTATGTTTATGTAAGAGTTAGGTACAGTATGTACACATATAATGGTAAGTGTAAGTGTGTGTGTGTCTCTGCATCGCTGCGTGGCACTGAACGAAGGTTTTAGGCTGCTGAGACGATCAGTAATCAGTCTAGCGCAGTTCTACAGTGTGACCTGTACAAGCTCTGATAAGTTCATTCGAGCGCTAGCTGATCGGCTCGTCAGGCCTTTATCTGCTCTGCACCGTGTCAGCGCCATCCACATGTCTATTACTACTACTACTACCACTACAACGAAACACACACAGCCAGAACATTCAATTACAGCTTAGCACGATGAGCCAGTTGATGAGACAGGTTGATTTATTCACTACCTCACACCGTGTATTGTATTTAAAACCAAGTACACATGCACATTCATGCTAATATAAAGTCACACTGTCTAAAATTTGAAGAACTATTTAGAGAGTACAAAGCCTTTACACCATGTCTGCATCCTTCCACTTTTCTTTCTTTCTTTTTTTTTAATAAATCATTTGCACATTTTCCTCAGGAGATAACGCTGCAGTCTCTTCTGTAGCGTGTTGTGCCCCTGATTATTAGCGAAGACGAAGGTGCTATTTAATTGATGCTGATTATTCTCACCACTGTTGCCATTATGCTACATTTAGTATCTTTTTCTTTCATGTACTACGACTTCTCAAACTATCCAGCTATTTAAAAAAGAAAAGGAATTCAGGAGATGAAAGTTATAGTATATATATATATATATATATATATATATATATATATATATATATATATATATAGTTAAGTTATAGCTTTAAAGACGAGATGTACAGTTCTAAAGAGCCATGAAGACTTACCCTACATCCCACCTGCCATAATATCCGTCCTAAATAGTATCCGAGATCAGAATTAGTGGGTCCCAAATTGTAATACGTTGAAACGAGTATCCTAAAGGTACCCGGATGGTCTACTATTTCTGGTAGATTTTCAAAGTGTGGATCTGTGGACAATATTTTCAGCCAATTATTACCTACAATTGTGGAGCTTTGATGGTTTGCATTTTGCCACATTCGAGGACACGTTTTAAAGAAGAGTAAACGAATTGGGGCAAAAGAAATCAAGGGAATGATGAATTAAATGATATAGTATACACTATATAAGAGATAACGAATGAAGAAAAGCTGAAATTCAGTTGACAGCGTGCGTGTCACGTAATGGAGGCTGAGACGGAAGCAAGTGCAGGTGAGGTAGTTTAATAGAATAGTCCAAGGGAACAGGCAGAAATCAATAAACAAGGACAGGCAGAGGTCAGGCGATCAGTCCAAAGAGTCCAAACTAGGCAAGACAAAGAGACAAGGTCGTGAACGTGAACAAGGTCAAAACCAGAATAAACTGACACGGTATCAAGGCTTGGGGACGACCGAGACGAGACGAGACGAGACGAGACGAGACAAGGCAACTGCACGTATCCTTCACAAAGAGTGAATGCATAGAAAGTCCTTTTAACCTGTGGTTTTGATTGTGCTGTGAATTGGATGCAGGTGTGCGTGATTAGAATGAATTGGCGAGTGTTCTGGGAATTGCGGTCCATGGTGGCCATGTTTGTAGGCCGCAGTGCAGGATGGGAAAAGTAGTCACTGGTTTGCTGTGATATGACAGTGCGTAACTAGGCAAGCTTCTCTTCCATTACATGACATTAGTATGTCCCAGTACTGGCATACTCTTTTACTACAAACTCAAAAGTATGTACTTTTTCTTCACAAAAAGACTCGATATTTTTAGTACCTAGTATAAGTAGGAGAACGGCGACGCAGGGTTAGGCGAAGATGTCGGACTCCTGACTTGACACTCATGGAAATTTTATTTGTAGCCTGTTCATCAACTACAGAATATAACCACTAGTTTGATGTGATCAGTACAATACAATGTTTAGATGATTTAATTTTAAGGTTTAGAAGTAGAATGACATGATAATAACATTAAAATATGTTTTATAGTCAGTGAGAGTGGTCAAACACTGCAGTCTTCTATTCTGTTGTGTTGTTGCTTCCTGGCTTGGATTCCCAGGCTGTTGTTAGTGCAGCTTCATTTCAGGGCAAATATTAATGGATTCAATTGATTCAAATAATCCTGAAAGTCCTTTAGTGACTGAGCATCTCTTACAGCACATGGTGATATTGATTAGTGCTAGAGCAAAGGAGCTTCAAAAAAATAAAAAGATAAATGCGTGTGTATGTGTGTGTGTGTGTGTTTCATGGCTGAGTGCAGCACTAGAGAGTATATGAGAGGCAAACAGCCATATGGCGCCACGTCCTGCACCTGCTGAACCTCCTCCTCCTCCTCCGAAAGTCCCACTAACAACTCTCATGCTAAATAAACACTGCAGCAGCACATTACACCACTCTGCCTGCTGTACAACACAGGAACCGTTACTACATCACTGTTATGCCAATACATCATGAAAACAAATGTGCGATTCGGGATCTTTCTGTGTCGTCAGAGGCGCTTTTTAGAAACCGATACGAGTTAACATGCTATGGGAATTTATCATTTATAAATTACAGAAAAAAATCGATTAAAATTCATAAACACATTTATTTATTTATTATTATGATTTTTTTTTTTTACATTTAGGCCAAAGTGTATGTCAGATTTGTCATGTAATAAATATTATTAAACATAAAAGGTTCTGAAAGGTATAGCTAGTATGTTGTTCACATGTTACATTTGGGAAAGATTATTAAGATAGTATTAGATCTGCTTGAGACAGAGATACTAGCAAATGTCGGCTCTCGTGAAGGTCAGCAGCCATGCTAATTTTGTGGCTAATTTCTTTTTAAAGCAAATAAGGTTAGACAGAACATTTTGTAAAGAATCAAATCATTTACATACAGATTTGACAGATTTTACATACACACTCCCAAGGACAAAATCAATTATAAGCACTATTTTTGGGGTTGTGGGTTGCTCAACTCAATTTTTAGTCTACTTGAAGAAAACCTGAAGAACTTTCTCAGCTATCAAAAACTGCAGCTAATCAACAGTTGAAGCTCCTAAAAACTGACACCAACCAAGAGTTTGTGTCGTAATGACTGGGACAGAATCAATAGAATGAATCATAAAGACTAGCACTTTTCAAGAATTTAGCTCCTAAAGACTGGCATTAACCAAGAGATTGATTCCTAATGACTGGGGCAAAACTATTAGATTAAATCATAAAGACTAGCACTAATCAAGAGTTTGAGTCCTAAAGACTGAGTCCTTTGACATGTTATTTCTGTGTGTATGTGTGTGTGTGTGTGTGTGTGAGAGAGAGAGAGAGAGAGAGAGAGAGCTACAGACAGAAATGTTATTTGTGTGTGTGTGTGTGTGTGTGTGTGTGTGTGTGTGTGAGAGAGAGAGCGAGAGCTACAGACAGAAATGTTATTTGTGTGTGTGTGTGTGTGTGTGTGAGAGAGAGAGAGAGCTACAGACAGAAATGTTATTTGTGTGTGTGTGTGTGAGAGAGCTACAGACAGAAATGTTATTTGTGTGTGTGTGTGTGTGAGAGAGAGAAAGCTACAGACAGAAATGTTATTTGTGTGTGTGTGAGTGAGAGAGAGAGAAAGAGCTACAGACAGAAATGTTATTTGTGTGTGTGTGTGTGTGTGAGAGAGAGCTACAGACAGAAATGTTATTTGTGTGTGTGAGTGAGAGAGAGAGCTACAGACAGAAATGTTATTTGTGTGTGTGTGTGAGAGAGAGAGAGAGAGAGAGAGAGCTACAGACAGAAATGTTATTTGTGTGTGTGTGTGTGTGAGAGAGAGAGAGAGCTACAGACAGAAATGTTATTTGTGTGTGTGTGAGTGAGAGAGAGAGAAAGAGCTACAGACAGAAATGTTATTTGTGTGTGTGTGTGAGAGAGAGAGCTACAGACAGAAATGTTATTTGTGTGTGTGTGAGTGAGAGAGAGCTACAGACAGAAATGTTATTTGTGTGTGTGAGAGAGACAGAAAGAGAGCGAGCTACAGACAGAAATGTTATTTGTGTGAGAGAGAGACAGAAAGAGAGAGAGCTACAGACAGAAATGTTATTTGTGTGAGAGAGAGAGAAAAAGAGAGAGAGAGCTACAGACAGAAATGTTATTTGTGTGTGAGAGAGAGACAGAAAGAGAGAGAGAGAGCTACAGACAGAAATGTTATTTGTGTGAGAGAGAGAGACAGAAAGAGAGAGCTACAGACAGAAATGTTATTTGTGTGAGAGAGAGAGAAAAAGAGAGAGAGAGCTACAGACAGAAATGTTATTTGTGTGAGAGAGAGAGACAGAAAGAGAGAGAGAGAGCTACAGACAGAAATGTTATTTGTGTGTGTGAGAGAGACAGAAAGAGATAGAGAGCTACAGACAGAAATGTTATTTGTGTGAGAGAGAGAGACAGAAAGAGAGAGAGAGAGAGCTACAGACAGAAATGTTATTTGTGTGAGAGAGAGAGACAGAAAGAGAGAGAGAGAGCTACAGACAGAAATGTTATGTGTGTGTGTGAGAGAGACAGAAAGAGAGAGAGCTACAGACAGAAATGTTATTTGTGTGAGAGAGAGAGAAAAAGAGAGAGAGAGCTACAGACAGAAATGTTATTTGTGTGAGAGAGAGACAGAAAGAGAGAGAGAGAGAGCTACAGACAGAAATGTTATTTGTGTGAGAGAGAGACAGAAAGAGAGAGAGAGAGCTACAGACAGAAATGTTATTTGTGTGTGTGTGAGAGAGACAGAAAGAGAGAGAGCTACAGACAGAAATGTTATTTGTGTGAATGAGAGAGAGAGAGAGAAAGAGAGAGAGAGCACTACAGACAGAAATATTATTTGTGTAGGTTAAACTCAGGTAAAGTGAATGCTGCTGCCAAATTTCACAATAGCCCAAAAGTAAACAGCATTATAAAACTGTAGACATCACATCATCATTATTATGATTAGCCACTAGCCAGGATTACTGTTAGCTAGCTAAAAGCAAAAACTATAGACTTTGTATTGAACAGTCAGTCAACTAAAAACTCAACTGCTTCAGTTTGCAAAGTATGACTAAGCAGATTTTTAAATTGGATTATAACGAATTAAAGATAGCTAATTCGAGAGGTCAAATTTCCGTAGACATTGCAGAGCAGACATCGAATGCGTAGAAGCAGCCTGCATGCTGCAGTCATTTATTTATCAATATCAAAACAAAAAAATGATTTGTCGTTATTTGTATTTGAGTTTTCAATTTTGAAACCAAAAACGAATGAACGCACGGACCTTTTAGGGGGCCTAAGATGACAGACAGGGGGGCTAAAAGCGTCTCGAACCGCCCCTGGGCTAATCAAGGGTTTGCGTCCTAAAAGCTGGATCTAGAGTGTCCTAAAATATAGGAGTAACCAACATTTAGATCCTTAAAACTGGGACTAACCAATTACTGAAGCCCTACAATCTTGGTGTACACTATGTCAAGGTGAAAAATGTGATTATATTTTATTGGTGTCTTGGGGATATTTTATCATGTACATTCAATATACATATCAAGTCTTCTTTTGAATCATTCTCTAGGTTTTCAGTTCAAAAGAAAAATAAACAGACATATGCAACAAACATAACTAATACCCATATAAATATGAATGGATGTCTTGTTGTAATGTAATTATGCTTACCTCATGTTACATATAACGAGTTTATGGTGGGTTCATTTTAAAACCGCCTCCTAAAAGGGTTCAAGAACTTTTCTGTAATGGTTCTCTTCTGTGTGTGTGTGTGTTTGTGTGTGTGTGTGTGTGTAAGAGGATATATGCCATGACTCTCACACAATAAGAGAAGGAATCTTTCCCTCTTTCTCTGTGGTATTTTTGTGTGCACCTGTTTGGCACAGACAGTCCTCGCAAAGCTCCAGATCTTAAGAAAACTCTATAAGTTAAACCGTTCCCATCTGTCACCACACACAGATGCACAGTGGCTCCTGCTATCTTCTCTCTCTCTCTCTCTCTCTCTCTCTCGCTCTCTCTTTCTCTCGCTCGATCTCTCTCTCTCTCCTCTTTTTTCCACTCTGAGCTTGGCACCCGCTCAAGAACTGTCAAACCACACCTGCTATATTAAGTACGTTGTCTAAGACACACACACATAAATTCCCACACTCCTGAGCATGCACACACCCCATCACCCACGCCCACTCAAACAAAATGTTAATAAATTGTCTTGGAGGATGTCCATAGTTTCTCTTGTGAGTGTGAAACAGATGTATGGGCATATATATATATATATATATATATATATATATATATATATATATATATATATATATATATATATATATATATATATATATATATATATATATATATATATATATATATGGGCGGCTGTGGCTCAGGTGGTAGAGCGGGTTGTCCACTAATCGTAGGGTTGGCGGTTTGACTCCCGGCCCACATGATTCCACATACCGAAGTGTCCTTGGGCAAGGCACTGGACCCCAAGTTGCTTCCAATGGCAAGTTAGCGCCTTGCACGGCAGCTCTGCTACCATTGGTGTGTGTGAGTGTGTGTGTGAATGGGGGAATGAGACACAGTGTAAAGCACTTTGGATAAAAGCGCTATATAAGTGCAGACCATTTACCATATTTTGTTCCCTTTTGCAAAATGAGATTTTATTAATAACAAAAGCAGAAATTTCAATGATCGGTGTGCTTTAACTACCAACGTGCCACTGGAAGGTTTTGAACATAGTTCATGCTGAACCTTACATACACATACATGTGTAAAACTTTCCCAATGCCACATTGAGCAAACAGATATTGCATTCAGATTTGAACCTAAAAACAGGCCAAATTGTTTAACCACATGGTTTGGTAATTACTGGACAGAGCTCATGCTGGGTTAAATTAACCAAGCAATAATTTTACTCAGTATGATTTGTTGATCCTTGCTTATTTAACCCAGCATATTAAGTTGACCATTCAACTAAAATTTTGGTTCATATTTAAATATGGAATTGTTAGCCAAATATTTAAAACATTACTGCGAGGTTATGTAATAGGTTACATAATAGTATTTGGTTGTTGATATCTATACAGTAATGACAAAAATCAAAGAAACAAAAACTGGACCCAGAGCATTAATTTCAGTAATAAGGAGTCAAGGGGAAAAAAAAGACAGTTAGAAAATAGGAACTTCAATCCAACCAGTTGGTTTATAGGCCATTCTTGCACTTCTGTATTCTTTAACGCAGAAAGGTAAATAGTAGTGTTAAATAACTTCTGGTTAGGTAATAAACAATGTGAGAATGACCAAATGTGAATCTGGAATGAACAAAAATGATCCAGCATTGTGTTATAGGGCACTTGCAGAAAGAATAAGATAGTGGAAAGTCAATTCTTTCTTTTTTTTTTGAAAGAAGAAGTATTTGACTTTTGCTAGTCAAAGACAGATCTCAAGTCTTCAGTCAGGCACTTTACTTACATTCAAATAATTAGCTATGGGTTTATTGTTAGCTATATCTATTTTATTGTACATAAGTAAAACATTGCCAGGGAAAGCACTGCAGTGGATATTGTTCAGGATACAGTCTTAGCACTGTGGAATCTCAGAAACTATAATCACTCCATCTAACAAAATAACACTCATTTGCATGTATTTTTTTGAAAGCATAAACCTGCTAGATATGTTGTATAAAATCCAGACAACTGCAATGGGAGTTAAGAATCATCTAGATACCTTCTTATACATGTGCACGTGCATGGTGAGACGTACAGTGTGCATTAGCCATCGCTCCGCATTCACGACTGAGTCTGCTGACACGGCCGACCAAGTTCTGCCTTCCTGTTCCACTGAGGACGTCGCTCCGCCTTCCCGCTCGGCTGGGGACGTCGCTCCGCCTTCCCTCTCGGCTTGAGACATTGCTGCGCCTTCCCTCTCGGCTGAAGACATTGCTCCTTTTCTTTGCTTCATGCCGTATGTCGCTCCCCCTTCCTATTCCTCGGAAGACATTGCTCCCCCCTCATGTTTCACGGAGAACCTCGCTCCTCCCTCTGGCCTCGCGGAGAACCTCGCTCCCCCCTCTGGCCTCACGGAGAACTTTGCTCCTCCCTCTGGCCTCGCGGAGAACTTTGCTCCTCTCTCTGGTCTTGCGGAGAACTTTTCTCCTCCCTCTGGCCCTGCGGAGAACTTTGCTATTCCCTCTGGCCTCACAGAGAACTTTGCTCCCACCTCTAGCATCATGGGGAATTTCGCCTTGAGCTTTTTTCTCCTGCTGAGTGTGCATTAGCCATCGATCCGCATTCACGACTGAGTCTGCTGACACGACCGACCCAGTTCTGCCTTCCTGTTCTGCTGAGGACATCGCTATGCCTTCTTGCCCTGGTGAAGCTTTCCACGCCTGGGTGCTGTCTAGCGACCCTGGCAAGCCTGCCTCAACCTCATGTTTACCCCTCGGCTCCTTGAGCAGCCTGCTATCTGTTGAACAATGCCTGCATCGCGACCTAATGGGTTGTGAAGACATTTTGCCCAGAGGGCCAGGACCGCTGGGGGAGCGAGTGTTTTCTGGTGCTCCGGGAATAGCGCCTTTGAGGGGTGGGGTTCTGTCATGTATATCTCAGAAGGAACTCTGAACTACAGTTCCCAGCAGCCACTGCACCTCACTGCATCAGTCACATGACCACCTGCACCTGAATCACGTTCTTGTTAACGTCTTACGTTTCTCTTTCTTTGCCATGTTATACTCTCGCTTGTTTTTTGTGTCTTTATCCTCGTACCTTGCCACAAGTTCCATTGTTCTTGTTTTGTTTTGAACTTGATTAAAAGTTAATCTGCACTTGCATCAGTCTCCACCTCTAAAACGTGACAGTATCGTTGTGTATGTGACAAATATAAGTTGAATTTGAATTTGAATGTGTATTTCCGGTGCAGCCATATGTTATGCAATATCAGAAGCTCTGAATAACACTTCATTCCTGTGTCTGTATTCGGTGCTTAGGCAGTGCACAATGAATTGCCCCTTTAGGCTAAGCCCAGCGTAGGTAGAAAGAAAACTCAGGCTTTTTAAAATGATGTAAATGAAACTAAACTATACGTAATTAAGCCCCGTTCGCCTATTGGGTTTGTTTAGAACATGAGCCAGATCTGTCAAGTTGAAGCTTACAAAAATGAGTTTCCAACGCTGTGATTACAAGTTTGACAAAGACATAAAGGTTTCTCACTGAAATTGTGACTTGACACAAACATATAAATCTTCCTGAATATCACACTGTCTCAGTTTTTTTTTTCAATGATTGCCTTTTCAATAATGTTCAATAAATTTCAATAATTTTAAAATGACCAAATGTTTTATACAAACGATAACAAACGCTACCTCCTGTTAGGTGTTATCATGCCTTCTCCAAGTTTACCACTGTTGTTTAACACTGTTTTGCACGTGTGTAACATGGTCTCTCTCTATTTTATTTCCTGATGCTCACCCTACTGGCATAAACAGCCATTTTGGCTGCTCTAGATATGTGCCACCCTAAATTAAGGACAGAAGGAAAATGAAGGTTCCCCACTGAGAGGTTCCTCTAGGTGTATGTCTTATGAGAGAAGTGGCTGACCTGAATCCACACACATTTTTGTTTTCACTGATTTTACACACCTTAGTTCAGAATCGACTGTGAACACTTTAGTGGTTTCTAACTTTATAGGCCTGGACTTTGACAGCCAGTTTCGACACATGAGCCTTATACAGTCCCCTCCGAAACTATTAGAACCGCAAGGCCAATTCATTTGTTTGTGCTATAAGGTATAGGTCTTTCAGACAAGCTTGAGACTTGAAGGTATTGTCTTAGCCAGCTTTCACTAAATGAGATCTATGATGACCCAGACAGACGGTCAAGGACAGCGATTGTCACATATCTGCTGCAGCCAACTAGTCAGAAGGACATTGTGTTCTGTAGGCATGAATATTTCTGGGTTGTAGTTTTTTTTAATATAAAAAATTCATTAACACAAGATGTCCTTGTCAGAATAACCATGCAGTGGCCAATTTTTCCCTTTCAGAATCAGTTTAAAAGGCAAAGATTTCAGTGACTATGTATGTCGCTTACCAATCAATACTCTAATGATATATCTCAATACACTTGGCTATGCTTCTTTCAGCTCCTTTCCCCAATTTTGAAGAGTACACAAAGGTAAACATCATGTACAGTGCACAGATTTCATGCTCCCTGCTGACTGACTTGTTTTTGCATCATTTCATCTCCACAGATGAGGTTTAGAAACCGTATTTACCATTTCCATGCCTCATTAAAATATTTTTCAGACTTAACAGAGGAGGTTAGGGTGACTTCTGAGTTGATCTGCTTTGCATAAAACACTTCTATCCAGCCCATGGGTGAAAAAAGAAAAAAAAAAATCAATTAACTCTCTGTAATTGGCTTGACTTTGCTCTCAGTCTAATAACTGCAATCGATAACGAAATAAAAAATGAAGCTGAAGGCTACGTTATGCTATTGATTTGTGAGTGGGCTCTCAATATAGCTTTGCAGATACATATGTGCGGGTTCTGAATAGTACACACATCTGGCTGCACTGATATCATTTATCTTTTAGACTCGATGGAGGTCGTTAGCATGGCAATTATTTCTAACTCTGAATGAAGGTGGCATTTAGAAAAAGAAATCCTCCAAAGATTGGACAGTGGGCAAGTAGATTAAGATTTTGGTTAATTTTAACATCTAATTTCTAACTTGGCTTGGCTTAATTGGGCTCCGAGACGAACTTTGTGTCTCTGGGGTCAGCTGAGGCAGGGATGAAGCATTCGTTCTGTCCTCTCTTACATGTCCGGTTCAGAGACACATGCGAGAAAGAGCAGAGTGTGCTGAGAAATGACTCATCCAAGCAAACTTCACCGCTGTGGGTTTTAATAAGCTGCTGTGCTCAGGATGAACCGCCTAATTGGACTAGATGCTTTCATTACTGAGTCGCTGTAAGAAACTGCCTACCCAAATGGCAAGTTTGGAGGTTAATAAAAAGGGGAGCATATGCACATGTAAAAAAACCTGATTAACCAGGTGCGTGTTACAACGATACAGCGGATAATGAGAAAACAGCAAACCTGTATACTGAATTATATGCTTCAAAAAATTTCTTTAAAAGTTTGAAAGTGTATAAACAGGCCAATCTTCATAATGTCATGAAACCCAGGCAATGTGGTTTTTAAGGCAGCAACTCTAATCAATACATTTCCTGCTTTGTTGTTTCAATTATGTGTTCATTTATATTCGCAGCATTTACTAGAGCCTCTTATGCAGAGCAACGTCTTGGTTGTCTAGGAAAACAAATCAAGATGGTGTCTAACAAAACTGGCTGATGCAGGTCGCCCAAGTCTAAATATACCGACACGCTAGTCACAGAAGCACTTATGCTAATGCATAAGTAGATACACAAGACAATAAGACATATTTTTTGATGAATAGTGGTCATTTAGTTTGAAGGTATTCAGCTGTATGACTAGCCAAGGAAAGTAGACTGAAAATGGGGGAAACATGCTAAATGACAGAATACGCATTAACGATACCATTAACGATTAACGGGTTCCAATGTGTTGTAACGTGTTGCCCAACTAAACTGAAAACACAAAATATATACAAAACTCTGTAAAATAGCGACCATGCATAATGGATGAATGGGGGGAAAATTCCACTTGCTAAACTTAACCAACTGGTGTCTTCAGTGTTCAAATGCTTAATAAGTATTAATAAAAGAAAAGGTGATGTTACACAGTGCTAAACAGTCGACTGTCCCAACTTTTTTGGGGTGTGTTGCAGTCATCAGATTTGAAATGAGTGTATATTTCAAAAATAAATCAAATAATGTGTTAATAATGTGTTAATAATGTGTTTTCAATATAGTGCAAGGTGAAGTGAATTTTCAAATGACTCTTTGTTTTGGGTTTTTTTTTTTTTTTTTGCATTTTCCATACTGTCCCAGCGTTTTCAGAATTGGGGTTGTATACAGTACTTGCTGTATGGTATCATTTTTTTTTTTTCAATAAACAAATTTTGTAAAATAGCAGGACTAACATTGTCATGAATGGTGGACATACTGTATGGGCACAGTTTGAGGAACAGCTTTAATTAATAAACATAAACAACCCAAAGGGACTAGTAAAATAGTAAGGTGACTGGTGAACAGGTATGTGCTAGGGCAGGCAATACATGTAAACAAACAGGAGGCTGAACATTAGAACACTAGAAGACTAAACAGAGAATGCAAACAGCACACACAGTTCACAGGCACAATGCTGTAGAGAAACGTCATGAGAGAAACTCACTATGACTGAATGAAACTATGGTAACAAATATAGAAGTATATTAGCACCGCCTCACAGCTCCAGGGTCCCTATAGTTCGAGCCTGAGCATGGGTTACTGTGTGCATGGGTTTCATCCAGGTGAATGTACGTGGGCATTATATTTCCTGGATATCCTCTGGATTCTCCACAATCCTGACCAGAATAAAACTTCTTCCCTGAAGGTGATTGGATTTCCAGCTTTTTAGTGCAATTTCACCTTCAAACTTTGGGAGGTAGAGCCTAAGGGTGTCCAAAATTGTTCAACTCCAGTTGTCCAAGATCGCTACCCCATAAAGTAACATTTTTCAGATACTCAATGAGGTTTTTTGCTTATGTTAGAATGATTTCAGTAAGTCGTAGTGTATCCTAAACCATGTCTGTCAGACATTACTGATGAACTTCAGGCCGTGTAAGGCAGATATTTATGGAGAAGTAAATCTGCTTAAGACAGACTACTACTGCTTCTACGTCAGCCTCAAAGCTTGCTAAACTAATCATGTGCGCTCTAAATTTTCATCAGACTTGACCATTCACTTGGCGTATTCACGCACATCCTGCATACACACTGATCATTTTGAAATTTTAACTCTCAGTATAATTGCTTCATGCATCATTTCACACAGCCTTCTCTCTCTCTCTCTCTCTCTCTCTCTCTCTCTCTCTCTCTCTTACGTTATCTGTGAAGAAAGGCTGTGGTGCATTATGATCTTTGGCTGTAAAGAGAAGGTTTAAAGCACAGGATTGTGATCCAATCCTGAGGCATTGTGCTCTTTGCGCTCTCTCGCTCTCTCTCTCTCTGGAGACTACACACACACACACACGCACGCACGCACGCACACACGCACACACACACCACTTTTGCCCTCGCTGTGTCCTCAGAGCCTCTTCTGAACTTCCGTGTTTGATGAGAAGAAATACAGCGATGTAGATAACTGGCACGAGTGAATATTGATTCCACCCAGATGAAATAAGGTGCTTTGATTGCAGTATGATCCGAAAGAAAAGAGACATGAGATAAAATTTTGTGTTTCTCTTAAGAGACAATGCCAAGTAAGCCAGGTCAGAGTGTGTGAGGAGGAGGAGGTTAGAAAAAGAGAGAGTAGGAGAGAGAGAGAGAGAGAGAGAGAGAGAGAAAGAGCATAATGGTTAATGGTGTGTTAGATTGTTAGGATGTGAAAGAAAGATAGATAGAGATGCTGAAAGCTGAAGGAGGCACTGACATTTTGTTCCTCCTGAGAGACAAAGCTGAGGAAGCCCACTCAGAGTGTTTAAGGAGGCAGGGACAGAAAGAAAGCCAATGGGTAGACAATGGACAAGTAAATCAGCCTGCAGCAGAAACTGTTAAAAAAAAAAGATTCTCAGTGGCACAACAGTCTAAGCATTTGACCTTCATTCATTTATCCTCCATAAGTGCTCTGTAACTGGTAAGTGAACAGGTACAGATGGATCCAGAGTCTATCCTGGGAACACTGAGATTTCCTGGGACATGAGTCCATTGCACAGCACCATACAGACACTCATTCACACCTAGAGACTTTTCCCACACCTAGACTAGCCGATACACTAACCGGGGAGGTGGGAAGAAACCGGAGAACTCCGCGGACACCCACGTGGACATGGGAAGAACATGCACAACTCCACACAGACAGTAATTCGAGATCAGGATTGTAGGATGATCGAGAATTCTCCATTCCAAACCAGAGGAATAATGCTGTCTTGGTGAAATGGATTGCTTTACTCTTTCCCTGGCCATCACAGTGACAAGCCAAAACAGGGCAGTTAGCACTCTCCTCCAAACGTGTTCCGCTGCCTCCTGAACTTTGACAATGTGGTTTCTTCATTTGTCTCAGGTGAAGCATGTTTATGTTATTCTTCGTCTTTCCAGGTTGTGGGAACAAAAAAAGACAGTCTTAGAAAGTGAGGAAACATTATGGTGGGTTTGAAATGTTGTTTCCCTTGACAGACAAAGCCAAGTAAGCAAAGCAATGTCTGTTAAGATAAAAGAAAGAGAGAGAAAGAGAGAGAGAGAGAGAGAGAGACGGAGTAAAGGTCAATGAATGGACAAAAAATGAAATTGTGTCTCTCGTAAACACAAAGCTAAGTAAGCCAGCCAGTGGTGTGTGAGGAGGTCAAAGTAACAGAGAGAATGAGAGAGACGAGGAAGAGCGCGCCCATGGCAGAAAAGGCAACGAGTAAATAGAGTAAACAGAAACAGGACTAATAGGAATATCAAGGCGGTGAGAGGTAAACAGGCTCCTTCAGGCCAACACAAAGGCAGTGTGGCGGTTTGGAGAGTGCTGGAGAGCGCCGGCGTTTCTGTGCCAGGCCGATAACGGCCACACGTCCGCCTGCAGCGCTAAGATAAGCCCGAGCGCTGGCATGCATCTCTCCTGATCCCAATTTCACACTCAATATTCATCCTGCCTGACAAACAAGCGCTGTTTAAGATAAAAAATAAATACAGAGTCCTTCTGCTATTACAGCTCTGTTTATTCATCTGCACACATCCACTGCCTTTTAAACTGAGGTAAACACCTCGACCATGCACACAGACACACACGCACAAGCAGGTAAACACACATCCATGCATTAGCATATATACATGGGTATACACACTAAAATAAGCATTTAAAGCTGATACATACTGTAGGTTTGTGTGTGTGTGTGTGTGTGTGTGTGTGTGTGTGTGCATGGATTCTCAACAGGGGTGAGTCACAACTGGCAGATGGAATTCTCTATTTCTCTCTCTCTCTAACTCTATATAGTATAATCCCACATATGACAGTGCCAAACAGTAAATTACACAATCTAGTGGAAAATGGGCTTAGCGGGATCAATAAAAGTGCTGCCACAATTAAATCAGACACGTTCCATTGTGGTTATTATGTAACGGATCTGAGATTTGAGATATGAAAACTTAATGAGCTGATATTCCTAGCCTGTCTCGTATATTCTCTCTCTCTCTCTCTCTCTCTCTCTCTCTCTCTGCCTCTGCTTTCTCTCTCTCTCTCTCTCTCTCTCTCTCTCTCTCTCTTTCTGCCTCTGCTTTCTCTCTCTCTCTCTCTCTCTCTGCCTCTGCTTTCTCTCTTTCTGCCTCTGCTTTCTCTCTCTCTCTCTCTCTCTCTCTGCCTCTGCTTTCTCTCTCTCTCTCTCTCTCTCTCTCTCTCTCTCTCTCTCTTTCTGCCTCTGCTTTCTCTCTCTCTCTCTCTCTCTCTCTCTGCCTCTGCTTTCTCTCTCTCTCTGCCTCTGCTTTCTCTCTCTCTCTTTCTGCCTCTGCTCTCTCTCTCTCTGCCTCTGCTTTCTCTCTCTCTCTGCCTCTGCTTTCTCTCTCTCTCTTTCTGCCTCTGCTCTCTCTCTCTCTGCCTCTGCTTTCTCTCTCTCTCTCTCTCTCTCTTTCTGCCTTTGCTCTCTCTCTCTCTCTGCCTCTGCTTTCTCTCTCTCTCTCTCTGCCTCTGCTTTCTCTCTCTCTCTCTGCCTCTGCTTTCTCTCTCTCCCTCTCTCTCTCTCTCTCTCTGCCTCTGCTTTCTCTCTCTCCCTCTCTCTCTCTCTCTCTGCCTCTGCTTTCTCTCTCTCTCTTTCTGCCTCTGCTTTCTCTCTCTCTCTTTCTGCCTCTGCTCTCTCTCTCTCTGCCTCTGCTTTCTCTCTCTCTCTCTTTCTGCCTTTGCTCTCTCTCTCTCTCTGCCTCTGCTTTCTCTCTCTCTCTTTCTGCCTCTGCTTTCTCTCTCTCTGCCTCTGCTTTCTCTCTCTCTCTCTTCCTCTGCTTTCTCTCTCTCTCTCTCTCTCTCTCTCTCTCTCTCTCTCTCTCTCTCTCTTGCTGGGAGCGAGTGGGCAGAGTGCTGTGAGTGTGAGCACAAGTGTGGCTGTTTGTGCTTCTGAGGATGCGTTTCCCCTTTCCTAATTTAATAAATGTTTTATTAAAATTCTGGGTGACTTATTTAATATTATTTAGTAGAACTGTAGATAGGTTCAGGGTGTTTTTACACGTTTTTTGGGCCGTTTGCTACATGAGCTCAGAGATTAATGCAGGGCCGTCTGGGGTCGGTTCGGCCGAAGCAGAGCCCTCCGCAGAGAAGGGACCTGGCGGGGAAGAGGTGTGTGTTGCCGGGCCTGCAGACCTTGACCTCCACGGAGCTGACAAATGCAGGTACGAGCACCATCACAACAGCAAACACAAACAATAACCAATAAACAGTTAAACTGAGACTTGAAAAAATAAACAGGGGGGAAGATGGCTGTGAAATGGAGGCGAAACACGTAGTGTTTAAAGGGCCACTAAAAAGGAAGTTAATGACTCTAGACTACTGAAGAAAGCGATTTAGAAAAATCTGAAGACCAGAGCAACACTGAGAGTGAAAGTGAGCTATCTGACACCAGCACAGTGCCGTCCAAGAGGGAATGTTCAGGTCATAACTACGACACAGATGACATTAAACTGTTTCTTAATTCAACTAGAAACAAAAGAAGGGTATGTGTTAAAGAATATTTCCTGACCTAAATCTAAAAGTTTGCTGGCTGAAGGGTGTATCACAAATAACGAAGTTTATCAGCTAAATAAGACAGTGAGAAAACTCAGCACTGAACTGAATGATGGCTGTGAGAAGGTCTGAGATTAAAAACTCCAGCAGGGTGTGTTCTCTGTTGAGGCTGTTTCTATTTTCATTTTCGGTTATAAGTGAAGTGCACATTGCTTCTTTGAACTTAAATGGTGCTAGAGACATCAAAAAAAGGGCTCAATTGTATGAACTCCATCCATCCAGCGTCTATAACACTTACCCTACAGGGTCACGGGGAACCTGGAGCATATCTCAGGTGGCATCAGGCACAAGGCAGGATACACCCTGGACAGGGTGCCAATCCATCAGAGGGCACACACACACACACACACACACACACGCCAATCAGCCTACCATGCATGTCTTTGCATTGGGGGAGGAAACCGGAGTACCCGGAGGAAACCCCCGCAGCACGGGGAGAACATGCAAACTCCACACACACAGGGCCACGGTGGGAATTGAACCCCCGAACCTGGCGGCATGAGGCAAACGTGCTAACCACTAAGCCACCGTGCGCCCTTGTATGATCTCATTAAACAGAAAAAAAGAGATGTTACTTTTATTCAGGAACCACATAGTGATGTTAAAAATACCACTGACTGGACACGAGAAAGGGACGGGATCTCTGTTCTTAGCCATGAGGACAGACAGAGTTGGCATTTTATTTACAAAAAGTTTTAGCTCTGTGTCATAACAGCCTGAAAAAGTCATAAAAGTTCAGACTACTAAAATCTCTCTCTCTCTCTCTCTCTCTCTCTCTCTCTCTCTCTCTCTTTCTCTCTCCATTTTGTTTCCTTACAGATGGTGACAAATGAAAGGAACAAGGAAAGTGGTCTGTTACGCTGCTCTCTACTACCATCGTCTGAACACCAACTGAGTGAATATCTTTTGGAAGTATGGTGTTCAATGCTTCAGTACAGTTCTACAGACGTGTAGAATCTATTTCAAGAGACATTAAAGCTGCTCTGGTATCTCGTGGTGACCCAAGACATACCAATACACTTAGTAGGTTGCTTTTTCCTTTATATTGTCACCTGTCTCTATGTTCATGGGCAATCCTGACGTTCCTTTGCTTCTAGGTCGGTTTCATTTCAACACAGAGTAGCAAAGACCTACAAGAGCCAGAATAATTGAGGTTAGAAGGCTTCTGAGTGGTGTGATTGTCTAAGGTTGAGCTCGATCACTGGTTGATTGTGAAAATAAATCCTGCAGTTACCGCATTCATCCAAGAGCGCATTACAGGGAACAGCCGTCTTTTCTCCACATTTGAGTAGAGTAACTCTAGATACTTTTGAATGTCTGTTACACATGCTTGGCTGTTTTAGGAAAAATATTTGCCTGAGGGAGCAAAAGCCTGTGCTCTAACAGGTTGGTTGATGTAATGCCATAAGGGAGACCGAGCTATGACAAACGAAGGGGAAAGATGACTGAAGGTGAAAGCACAAGGCCACTATCTGTAAAAACAAAGCTGGAAATGAAATTCTGACAGTTCCCACTCAAGTTCATAATCAATCTTTGTTAGAGATGTGTGTGGGACTGTTTTTTTTTTTTTTTTTAAATCCTTCTACTGAAGTTATTTATTTTTTTGTGTTTCTTCTAACTAAATTTACAGTACTTGGCAGTATCCGGAGCGACTTACATATAGTCTGCACAGAATTTGGCTGAGTTTTTCATGATTGTTGGTTTTTTCCCCCAAGAAATTTACGATGCAAGTGCGGGATTTTTTGTGCTTTTTTGTTTTTTTTTTCTTTCAGAAAACTGTTTGAATTGGCGAAATTGCAATTGCGCAAAATTGTCTTTCACAGTGATGTTTGTTGGTAAATGAGACCTTTTAACTGTACTCATGTTCAACACATGGGAATCAAAGAGGGCTTTGGCTGAATGCGTGTTGATGACGTCACATGACACGTCTTGACCCGATTCTGTAGAAAATCTGAGGTAAATTTGAAAGATCTTGCAGAGTTTGCTTGATTTTGTGTTAATTTCTGCAAGCACAAAATCCTTGATGGACTTATTTATCTAATATTATACAACTGAGCAGTTGAGGGTTAAGGACTTTGCTCAAGGGCCCAACAGTGCAGTGCTGGGATTTGAACTCACAACAATCTGATCAGTAGTCCAACATCTTAACCACTGAGATTCTACTACACCCTAACTAACTTAACGGGTTCTATTTCCCAAATTATAAACAAATTAACAGCCTAATTTAAACCAGCACAACCCACCAGACAGTTACTAAGGATGAATGAGCGCTGTGTTTTCATGTTAATGCACAGGTTCTTCATGCAAGCTTCATAACAGACCTCTCACTCATGCACTCATGCCACTTTAGTGTCTCACAGAAGTAAAAAGCTTGTGACTTTCTTTGTTGCGTCCCGTCGGGATCGCAGTATATTTTCATTCTGAAAAATTGATTTCTATTTGATATGTACTGGGTATGTGTATGTTTTCCTTAACGTCTGCTATACACTGTGATCTAGATTATAGAAAAGCTCATCGAAGGCGCACTCACTCCAGCCGTACCGAAAGGCCCTAAAAGAAACCATCACAGCAGGATGTTGAAGCTGCAGCTTTTTGCATACTTGATTTTGTCATTTGGACCTGTGACATCTGATAACGTTCACCTTGTTTTGACTCCTATTGAGTAGAAGTGGCTACTTTTGGGAGTTTGTTCGTTAGCCCTGGCTAATCCTCTGGAGTTCTGTGTCTGTATTTTCAATGATTGCAAATACATCCTTATATAATTATATAAATGATCTCTTGCTCATATTCACTGCTATTTTCCCACTAAGCATATTTACACATCATACTGTACAGCCTTACCATCAACTGGGTCGTAACATTCCACCCCCTGTCTTCTTTTAATCAGCTTTGTGATTAAATAGCTATCATGCCGTAAAGATAATATTTGAGCTGCTAGCAATCGTACATGAGACTGGCTGACTGAATCAAAAGTAAAATTATTCTCATATGGTTTATAAAACACCAATAAAGTCTTATATAGCCTATTATATTTTTAAGTAGCAGTAAATAGTCTTTTATGATCTTTTTCTGCTCTTATTAAAAATCCAGAACTGTTAGCAGGAATTTAAAGAATAAGATTTACAAATCCATGCTTTGCAGTCTACCATTTCATTGGAAAGATCCCTGGAAAAGCTATGCATTTTATTTTAAGAGGATGAAGCACTTTGCAGGAGGTGCAAATCAGCTGAATTGATTTCTGTAGCAATTTTTACTGTCTGTTTTCTCTGAGCTATGTATAAAATCCTACCAAAAAATATATCTGGCTAAGTAGCGTTAAAGCTTGCTTAATAGAGTAATAAAGCTACACAGCTGTCATGTACAGATGAAATAATTGGAGTATTAAATAATTCTATCATATATTATAGAATAAATAATAATATATTAATTACAGTTTTTCTGACCATGTTTAAATTTTAAAATCTTCTCGCTTACTTTTTTTTTTTTTTTACGATTTGGAAAATAAAATATGCCTCTTGGGTAAATTCCCACAAGATTTCAAGGGGTGGTTAATGGTTGCTCGATCTATCAATCGATCAATCTGTTGATCAATCTATTGATCAATCTATCTGTCTGTCTGTCTGTCTGCCTGTCTATCTATCTATTTGGTGAGACAGGTTTCCAATTTACCAGCTGTGGTTTCAGTATTTTCTTGTTTGAAGGACTACATTTAATTTAAAGTGCTAATTGTGTAAAAAAAAAACTTTTTTCCCACCAAACTGTTCATTTAAGACTCAGCCTGCATTATAATTGGTAGATCAATATGGCTGGGTGATAGGATAGGATAGGTTTGCAGATTGATAATGTCTAACGTAATTGGCGCTAATCTTTGACAGATGATGATATCACTCATTTTAGGAATAGAAACAGACATCATGTTAAACAGTTTGTGAAACCCCCCCCCCAATATTATTCAAATATTTACAGATGAGGTCATAAGTTCACATACGCCTTGCAGAATCTGCAAGATATTAACAGTAGAAAAAAAAATTAAGAAGGATCATTAAAATTGCGTTTAGTTTTTTATTTAGTTCTGCCCTGAATAAGCTATTTCACATAACAGATGTTTACATATAGTCTACAAGACACAATAATAACTGAATTTACACACATGAACCAGTTCAAAAGTTTACACACACTTGATTCTTAATCCTGTGTGTTGTTACCTGGATGATCAGCGACTGTGTTTATGTTTTGTGAGAGTTGTTCATGAGTCCCTTGTTTGTCCTGAGCAGTTAAACTGCCCACTGTTCTTCAGAAAAATCCTCCAGGTCCTGCACGTTCTTTACTTTTCCAGCATCTTCTGCATATTTGACCTCTTTCCAGCAGTCTCTATATGATGTTGAGATCCATCTTTTCACACTGAGGACGACTGAGGGACTCGTACACGACTATTACAAAAGGTGCAAACATTCACTGATGCTCCAGAAGGCAACACGATACATTAAGAGACGGGGAGGGGTATAAACTTTTGAACCGGATGATTGGTGTAAATTATTATTATTTTGTCTTCTGGGAAACATGTAAATATCTCATGTCGCTTCTGAAGGCCAGTACTAAATGAAAAAAAAAAAAAAAGATCTTAAAACAAAATAATATGATTATGATAATGTTTAGACTGAGTGATCAATAAGAAACAGGTGACTATGACAACCCTGGTATAAGCATGCTTACTGTATGTATGGGTGTGTCAATATATCACCTGTAGCACCCGCTTTATCCTTATGAAGAGTCACAGTGGATCCTGGGTCTATCCTGAGAACACGGAGCAAGACATGGATACCAATTTATCGCAGAACATCGTATACACACTCACACACACACATTCACATACTCCCTGACACCTATGGACAACTTAACATATAATCCACCTACTGGAATGTTTTTAGGAGGTGTGAAAACCATGCAGAGGAAACCTATGCACACATAGGAAGGACTTGCACAGAAACTCTGCACCAAGATCAGGATTGAACCGGGAATCCTGGCTTCCTGTTGCCCCACTGATGTTGTTTTTATTTTTATTTTTATATAGGGACGCACAGTGGCTTAGCGGTAAGCACGTTCGCCTTGCACCTACAGGGTTGGGGTTTCGATTCCCGACTCTGCCCTGTGTGCGTGGCGTATGCATGTTTTCTCCGGGTAATCTGGTTTCCTCCCACAGTCCAAAGACATGCGCTGTAGGCTGACTGGCATCTCTAAATTGTCTGTAGTGTGTGAATGGGTGTGTGAGCGTGTGTGTGATTGTGCCCTGCGATGGCTTGGCACCCAATCCAGGGTGTCCCCTGCCTTGTGCCCCGAGTCCCCTGGGATAGGCGCCCTGTGACCCTGTGTAGATTAAGCGGTATAGAAAATGGATGGATTATTGTTACTAGCCACAGTGTGAAGCAGTGCCAGGATCAGACCTGTTCTAGCAGCTGGCAGGTGTGTGTAAATCTGGCCTGGGCTGAGCAACGCTGGCTCAGATTAAAATTCACTCTGAGATTAGCACACACTCTGCACTTTGCACCTCTACAGATGGGGAGGAAAACCTGCCAGCTGGCACAGAGATGCCCACGGTCGCCCACTGGCCACCGGCCAGGAGGAGTGACTTCTGCCCTGGAGTCTTTGTCTCTTTTCTCAGCAATTGCTCCGTCTCCAACTTTCTTTCTCTCCGTCTCTCCTTCTTGAGCCTTTCATCTTTGTCAATTTCTCTCTCCCTTATGCACACTCATTCTTTTCTCTCTCTCTCTCTCTCTCTCACTTTTTCTCCAACATCTCTATATGTAATACTAATTCTCCTAGGTTAATTAAGAGAAATAATGGAGGTATGTTGAATACAGAGCCTTATGGTTTTATTAGGCGGCTTTCACGTGTACAGTGATAAAAATGCACAGCACACACACACACACGCACACACACACACACACACACACACTCCCTCTGGAATGATATGAACTGGATTTCTAAAGCTTGCTGTGCCACATTATTGCAGCGGCTGCTCCTCGCTGTATGAGTCTTGGATCCAGGGGAAATAAAACAGTGTCAGAAATATATGTAGGGAGGAAGTATGGCAGTCCTTCTGCCGATACGAACTTCACATTTCATCACTTTTTTTTTTTCATCACCCAGTCTCTCCCAGCATGCGTGCAATAAAAGTGGCACAGAGTTTTAGTTATTAGAACGTTCTGTCAGAGCAAATAGGATCATGATTTATTAGGTCAGGCAGCCAATCAAAAACAAAGCTAGCTGCATCAGCACATTATTTTGTGTCCAAGCTAATGTGAGCTAGGCATTGTTCTTTAAGCATTGACCCCACTGCAAAATTGAACGATTTCCATGCTATAGAAAATCCCTTCAGCAATTACAGCAATGTGACATGATTTTATGGAGATGCCAGTGATCCTGACCCTTTCTGCTCTCCGGACCTGCCTGATCCATCCTGGTGCTCTACTTCTGGACGGAGCTCTCATCAACTGGAGGCTGTATTCTGCTACTGAGGAGGACTCCAAGCAGTGCAGCCTGGAGATTGCTGAGGATTGTGCCGCTTGAAGTACCATAGAAATGATTTTGGACCTCAGTTCCACACGGACATTCTCGCTGTGGTTGCTGGGACTACGGTTGCTGCGATGGCCTTAGGACTGCAATTACCACATGCAGTTTTTGCACCTTTAGTGAACAGTGGATTAGTTCAACAAAGCAGATTTCATATAAAAACTATAATGAACTTTCTTTTACTTTCACACTATCCGTTGTTACCCATGATGAGGACGGGTTCCCTTCTGAGACTGGTTCCTCTCAAGGTTTCCTCCTCATATCATCCTAGGGAGTTTTTCCTTGCCACGTCACCACTGGCTTGCTCAATAGGGATAAAAG
Organism: Ictalurus furcatus; assembly: GCF_023375685.1. Lineage (NCBI taxonomy): Eukaryota > Metazoa > Chordata > Actinopteri > Siluriformes > Ictaluridae > Ictalurus > Ictalurus furcatus. The sequence continues at coordinate 7,180,667 of NC_071281.1, forward strand.
CACACACTTAAAATCTGTTTCCTTTGTTTATATCTTTCTGTAAAGCTGCTTTGAGACAATGTCCACTGTTTAAAACCGCTATACAAATAAAATTGAATTGACTTATACAGACTTATATAGGAGACTTATACCGACATGTATAATCCTGTGTTGTAGATAGAGATCATTAGATTGATATATTATTGATGTTGAAATGAATGTGCCTTGTTACAGCATCCACACAAAGCATAGTAGACAAACAGTATGCATGAAGAGCAGTTACAGACACACAATCAATGACAATTAAACAGGAATAAGTAGTGAATACGTAACAAGTAAAGCATGCAATAAATTCAGTTAAAAATAAAAGATATATTACACAGTAAACGACCATCTGTTTAGCAGTAGTAAGTCTTGGCGACTCTACTTGTGTCCATCTGGTTCTCATTAGCTACAAAAGCAGAAGATTCAATCTACAAACACACTGATAGCAAAATTACCCACGTCCACACTTTCAGTCTGATAACACATGGCTGAAACGACTCCCCATAGCGCTCCTCGTTACACTATTGTGAAATCAGCCTGCTGGTGAAGACGTCCTTTAATTTGACAATATGCCATTGGAGATGCTGTCAATTAATTTGGACACCTCTCCACCACCTACAGGAGCCTTGATTCAACTCGAATGGTAAACTGAACCTTCTTTCTTTAAGCTATTGCAACCCCAATTCCCAAAAAGTTGGGACGCTGTGTGAAATGTCAAATAAAAACAGAATGCAATGATTTGCAAATCTCATAAACCCATATGTTATTCACAATAGAACATATCAGGTAATTTTGAATTTGATGGTCGCAACACGTCTCATAAAAGTTGGGACGGGGTAACAAAAGACTGGAAAAGTAAGTGTTACTAAAAAGAAACAGCTGGAGGTTAATTGGCAACAGGTCAGTAACATGATTGGGTATAAAAAGAGTATATTAGAGAGGCAGAATCTTTCAGAAGTAAAGATGGGCAGAGGTTCACCAATCTGCGAAAAACTGCATCTACAATTTGTGGAACAATTTCAGAATAATGTTCCTCAACCTAAAATTGCGAAGACTATGAATATCTCATCATCTACAGTACATAATATCATCAAAAGCTTCAGAGACTCTGAAGAAATCTCTGTGTGCAAGGGACAAGGGTGAAAATCAATATTGCATGCCCGTGATCTTCGGGGCCCTCAGGCGGCACTGCATTAGAAACAGACATGATTCTGTAATGGAAATCACTGCATGGGCTCAGAAACACCTCCAGAACTCATTGTCTCTGAACACAGTTCACCGTGCCATCCACAAATGCTGGTTAAAGCTCTATCATGCAAAGAAGAAGCCATATGTGAACTTGATCCAGAAACGCCATCGTCTTCTCTGGGCCAAAGCTCATTTAAAATGGACGAGGCAAAGTGGAAAACTGTTCTGTGGTCAGACGAATCGAAATGTGAAATTCTTTTTGGACACCATGGACGCCGCGTCCTCTAAACTAAGGAGGACTAAAGAGGAGAGGGACCGTCCGGCTTTTTATCAGCGCTCAGTTCAAAAGCCTGCATCTCTGATGGTATGGGTGCATTAGTGCCTATGGAATGGGCAGCTTGCACATCTGGAAAGGCACCATCAATGCTGAAAGGTATATAAGGTTTGAGTGCAACATCTGCTTCCATCCAGATTCCATCGCATCTTTACTTCTGATCGACTCTGCCTCTCTAAGATACTCTTTTTATGCCAAATCATATTACTGACCTGCTGCCAATTAACCTAATTAGTTGCAAAATGTTCCTCCAGCTGTTTCTTTTTAGTAACACTTACGTTTTCCAGCATCTTGTTGAATAATGTGAATAACATATGGGTTTATGAGATTTGCAAATCATTGCATTCTGTTTTTATTTACATTTTACACAGCGTCCCAACTTTTTGGGAATTGGGGTTGTAGTCACACAAGTCTTTCTCTGGGTTGGAGCACCAAGCAGATGATTATAGGTGGTCCTGTAAATTTGGAGAGATCATAGTCGTTGACTTTAACTAGTTCGTTTCTATTTTGTAACATCAAGACGGCCCTGGAGTGACTGTTGCTTAATTACAACACCACAAAGTAATTAGGTGCCAGGAGCCTGGAACTGGTGATGGCAGCAGACAACAAATCAAGCAAGCTGTTAACATTGTTACCTTTAAATAACACTCACACACAGTGAACAGAGGAGTTGAAAACTGTTTCTGAAGACAAAAGGATTAAATCAATATCACAACTGTGGATAAAGGATTTGTGGAGAAACAAATGTTTCACTGTCATGTTACTACAAAGCAAATGATGCCACAGTGAGCAGTTACTGTACATACTCTAATATATAAACAGTAAAGCTACAAAGCATGTATCTGTACTTCTGTAATCCCTTTGTGATGGCTTGTGATGATGTGTGTAAATGCTGAATGATTTGACATTGGGTGGTAAAAAAACATTTAAAGTTACTGGTAGTTAAGTGGAAGAAAGGATGTGATCAGTCACAGTTATTGTTACGACACATCCACATCTAAACATTGTGCCTCACAGCTTCAGGGTCCCCGGTTCGATCCTGAGCTCGGGTTTACTCTCCGTGTGGGATTTCTGTGCATGTTCCATGTGGGTCTAAATGAGGCTGTAAATGTGTGTGCACTGTGCCCTGCAATGGACTGGCATCCTATTCAAGGTGTATTTCCAAACGATTCAATCAATTCAGCTCACAAACTGATGGAAATATGGGATGGGTTCTACTGATTCTCAAGTTCTGGTTTTGCTTGATTTGGTTTAAGATGAGAACTGTCAGACGTAGTGGGGTAAAATGCTGTAAGACAGACAGCAGGATGAGGACAGAGAGGACAGAATGGCAGACCAGACGAACCAGAGTCCTTACAAACATTTGATTCCATGCACAAAAAAGAAAAGAAATCCGCACAAAAATCAAGCGTCTTTTTGTACCTGCATCGGCAAATTATTCGCTGAAGATTTAACGCAAACGAATAAATATCAAAAACAATACCTACAATAAAAACAATACCCTAACTTAGTGCAGGGATAACCAGCAACAGATGAAACAAAAAGCCCGATCAACTGTGGGACTCTATTCGAGTCTGAGAACTGGAAATGAAATTACTGGCTGATATGGCACAACGATTTTGGTCCATGAACTGGATCTCACTCAGGTGGAGGGTTGTCTGTGGAGGCTTGGCGAACCTTTCCAAATTGCTGCGGAGCTGACATCGGCACTGGGGTGGGATTCTCATCTTCTGAATGTGTGACACTTCTCTGCTCAATTACTTGTCCTCCGTCAGCAATATCTGGTTTAGTTTTCTTTGAGAAGTAATTATCCGACGTATTGGGTTGCTTAGCTATTTTGTCTATAGCCTACATATAAATACATTTTATTTAACAGTATTTCAACATGATCTAATCTAATTCCATGACTACACTATAGACAGATAGAGCGATAGATAGATAAATAGAGACTGATATACACCGATCAGCCATAACTTGAAAGCTACCTGCCTAATATTGTGTAGGTCCCACTTGTACCATCAAAACAGCTCTGACCCGTCGAGGCATGGACTCCACAAGACCTCTGAAGGTGTGCTGTGGTATCTGGCACCAAGACTTTATCTGCAGATCCTTTAAGCCCTGTAAGTTGCGAGGTGGGACCTCCATGGATCGGACTTGTTTGTCCAGTACATCCCACAGATGCTCGATCGGATTGAGATCTGGGGAATTTGGAGGCCTTGAATTTTTTCCATGTTCCTCAAATCATTCCTGAACAATTTTTGTTCATTATCCTGCTGAAAGAGGCAATAGGGAATACGATGCCATGAAGTGGTGTGCTTGGTCTCATGAATGCCAAAATGTGGTCCCACATGAATGGGACCCAGAGTTTCCCAGTAGATCATTGTCCAGAGCAACACACTTCCTCCTCCATAATTGTGTCTCGGTTCAGTCAGTTCTATTCTGGTGGCTAAATTTCTTCTTATTACATGTGTTAAGATGGATCAAACTAAAGAGAAAGTTTGATAGATTCCAACCGTACAAGGTAGGTGTGGAAGCGACCTCTCCCTGTCCCACTCGCCTGTCAGTGCGGACTTAATATGTTATTGTAAAACAATTGAAACAATTTTCTGTAAAACTAGCAGAGGTTTGATTAAAGATGACTAAAGTAACTATTGAAAATATATTATAGTTCAGTGTTACATGAAAATAAAAACTGCAGTAATATATTTATAAATGAAAACAGCTTTTCTGGAGGCTTTGACCATTGGAAGTAGCCTCAGAAGACATTCTTGTGAAGGATCTTTAAAGGATATTTACTTGAATTGAACACATCTAACGCCTGATATGTGTTCAACAACGCAAACACCAGAGCCGACTACTGAGCTGGACTGAATCAGATCCTATTGAGAAAATGGTAATGGTAACCCCCAATATCCAGGTAGGTTTGGACTTCGTGCACTAGAGAATGATCATTCAGTTCCTTCAGACAGTGAAACAGCTTGATGGATTTCTCTGGAGATTCATTCCCTCTGATCTTCTCCTTCATGCAGTTGACTGTTTCCTGTTTGCCGTAAGAGCTGCTTCCTGTCTGTAACATTAACTCTCTTAAGAGTCTGATTGGACTCTAATGAGAGATCAAGAAGGAAGCACAGAAACATGTCCGGGTGTCCACTGTCAATCAAACATGTTTAACTTGCTGAGAAGATCAGACCGATAAGTGGATTTTTGCTCTCTTAGGTTTCTACTGATGAAGGAGAGAAATGCATATAAAGCAGCCAGAAACTCCTCAGATGGACAAAGCTGAACACTTTCCCCAGGTGAAGCCCGATCTCTTATCTGAAGATATGAGTACAAACTCCTGATGCTTCTCTGACATCAATACCACACTCTCTCAGGCCTTCCTCATAGGAGATCAGGTTTCCTTTCTCCAGTTTTCCCGGTGCATGAATACTCCTGCTGGAGTATTCACGCACGTTTCTGATGGTACTTTTGTTCTTTGTGTTTGAGCTGAAAGACCAGGAAGTGTGTGAACATTTGAGTCTTAGGGATCTCTCCACTCTCTGCTTCACTCAACATTCACACTAGAACAGTGGCCAAAATCCAGCAGAACACTGGGATGTGGCACATAATATAGGGGCTTCTAGAAGACTTGGTGTGTATGATAAGTTTACTGGCCAGACTCTGATCACTGATACTCTTACTGAAGTACTCCTCTTTCTGGGGATCACTGAACCCTTGTTTACACACTCAGGAGGGATCTGACTGACCGCTCCTGGGCGAGATGTTATCCAGAGGAGAGTAGAAGGGAAGCTGAGTCTCCTTAATGAGGTTTGCAGCAGCACATCCATTGATGCTGACTCTGTTACGTCACCACAAAATCTCATTCTTCTGGAAATCTACAGGAAGTCAACATTTATCCAGATTATCAAAGATGAACAAGAATCCGTAGACGGCACAGTTTCTCATTTCTGGGAAAAAGTGATGAAGAAGGTTCATTAGTCTGAAGTTTTCCTGCTTTATCAAATTCAGCTCCCTGAAGGGAAGTGGAAACATGAATAGGATGTCCTCATTTGTCTTTCCTTTAGCCCAGTCCAGAACAAACTTCTGCACAGAGACTGTTTTTCCAATTCCAGCTACTCCTTTAGTCAGCACTGTTCTGAATGACTTGCCTTTAAAGAGAACATTCCATTTGATGGGTGTCTCCTGTGGTGCTGTTTTTCTGGACGCTGTCTCAATTTGTCCCACCTCATGTTTATCACTGTTGTCTCCACTCCAACCCTCTTTGTACATCTCATTCATGTGCTGAGCCTCCATTCTGTGAGGTTCCTTCAGTAATACTTTTACATATCTGTCTCATTTTGGATTTGAGTTTTTGCTGATCCACAGAGACCAGCGCTAATAATCAAAGGAATACACATTATTTCACAGTACAAATTTGATATTCTTTCAAACAAACAAACAAACAAACAAACAACAACAACAACAACAAAAAAGTACCTTCGTAATTTAATGATTCAATTAAAGATGTAAACAACCGCACTGCAAACTAAAATGCAATGATCATATCTATGACATATTAAATTGTTTTGGCACAGCAGCCCATAATTATCATACCATACACCATATTAACACCTTACCTTACTATTCAGAGTCCAGAGATTCTACAGGTGTAAATGAGTTAAACTGATGACTCAGAACTCTTACTGTTCTGCTGTGTGGTATTGAGATCTAGGTGGTCCTGGTTCTTCAGGACCTGCAGTGTGATCTTAAGCACTCAGTCTCCACCTCGTTCTCAGAGTACGCCTCCTTAACCCGTTCAGCTCATTCTCTATACAAGTGATGACTTTGTGCTCTGATTAGAAACACATATAATAACGGATCTAAATATTATAATGGTACAAAGTCAGAGACGGTTTTAAATTATCGAAGAAAAAAAAAGTCTCTGTATATTACCATAGTTAAAACTGCAATTCTCTCTGATTCCTCTTAATGCTAGCTATAGATAGAACTGTAAATTGCCATTATATAACACAAAACCAAAACCTGTAGCGTACTCAGACACAAGTTAGACATATACACAAACCTTGAATATTGACTCCAAATACATTTTTTTATGACTTTTGATTTCTTCTTTAGTGGTTTGTATGTTAATAATTACATCATACTATATGTATGTAGTGTGTGAATGTGTATGTGATTGTGCCCTGTGATGGATTGGCACCCCGTCCAGGGTGTCCCCCGCCTTGTGTCCCATGCCCCCTGGGATAGACTCCAGGTTCCCTGTGACCCAGTAAGGATAAGCGGTACAGAAAATGGATGGACAGATGGATGGATCATATTATATGGACTATAAATATTCATTGGTGCACAACACACTAATAAAATCAAATATTTGACAGATATTTGAGACGATCCTCTTAACACAGTATATTGATTTCATGATTTTTCAAATTGACAGTAATATATTTAGAAACACAAAATTGTCATATTCTCATTAAGTTCCATGTGTAAATGTTCTTCTGTAGCACCACAGACCTTCCAACTCAAGTCCTGCAGGCTGAACTGATCTCTCAAACCACGCATTATCCCTTTCCCTCCATCATTCTAGCAAAAAAAAAGAAAGAAAGAAAGAAAAGGAAATAAAGAGTAGAGTCTAAAATATGTGCATGCTAATATAATAAGCATCACATACAGTATGGATTATTTTACATCAAATCTGAATTAGTGTTGTGCACAATCCCTGAAAAATGCTTAGCCTAACTAGATGCAAATCTCATACAGACAGACACAGGACAAGACAGGGTATCCAGCAGCTGTTATTAAGTCTAGTATTTTACCCAGCCCTATTATGTCTAAAAATAATAAAAAAAAACAAGCAAAGAAATGTAAACAATATTTGATGATGTGAAAAAAAAACCCTTATAAAAAATGATACACAAACAAAGGGATTATGAATGAATACATTTATGATGTTCTTTGTGGCCAACTACCGCTTGTAATCGAGTCAAGGTACCTCAGCAATCCAATCATTTCAAAATAACACACTACCACAATAATCCAGTAGCTCGATAACCTTCAAAATATAGAAGTTTGTGTTATGCAGAATTTGAGGTCAAGCTGAATAATTGCATTTACAAAGCTGTTGAGTGCAAATGCTTACATCCTGTTGTAAATTGCTGAGAAAAGGAAATGAACATGTCACTATACTGACCTCAGATCAGTAGAACAGTCTCCATCTCTGAACTTAATTGGGTGTAACACTGACTGCTCTTTATAGACACACCACTAGGTTCTGGTGAGGCCGAACGCTTTCCCGAGATCATTCTAGAACACGGATATTATTAGAGCCAACACTGAAGGAAACAAGCAATTGAGTCTAAAATAAATTTAAAGTAAATCACAGACAGACAAATGACTGAACAAACCAAGTCAAGACTAAATCTGTTCAGATTCAGATATAATCCATACTGGAGGTGATTATAAAGGTAAAGTGTGGACATACAAGTCATTTATATTACATTCCGAAATGAGGATGTAAACTTTTAAAGTAATATAAATTTTAATAAAATATTTTTTCCTCATATTAATATTTTACCTTACATTATATAGACAATTTTGTTACATCTCGTTTTGGTATAAATTACATTTGTTTTTCTTGATTATTTAAAAAAAAAAAAAGGGATTAAAACTTTTGCATTCAACAAACTCTGTAATAATTTTTTCTTTCTCCACAGCTCTCGCTTTTGCATCGAATTAGATGTACTACCAAAATCTATGTCCCCAAGCAATAATTAATATTCTGCCATCTCAGTGTTGTTCAATAATGTCTCCATTATAAGCACCAATAATTCCCTCTTTTAAACGTTACTCTGCCTACTTTGCTTATTCAAACATGGGGACGCACCACAAAGCTCTTGAATTATGCTCATGGTGTGTTCAAGTCCTCCTTGGAAGTCCGATTCCAAAAAAGTTGGGATGTTGTGTAAAATGAAAATAAAAACAGAATGCAATGATTTGCAAAAATCTCATAAACCCAAATGTTATCCACAGTAGAACATATCAAATGTTTAAACTGAGGAAATGTACCATTTTAAGAAAAAAATAAGGTCATTTTGAATTCGATGGCCGCAACACGCCTCGAAAAAAGTTGGGACGGGGCAACAAAAGGCTTCCCAAAAGGTTAGGAAGTCGTAACTACAATGTCAGGTGCGTTCAAGTCACTTTGGTGAGAGCAAGATGGAGGTGTACCTTCTCTGAAATCACTAAAAAAAAATACAGCAAGGTTTTTTTTTTAAAACTCTACTTCTAGAAAATGAAGAACAAAGAATGCACCTCAGGTGTGTTTTGCTTTTTTATGTTTTTAATCAATTTATGATGCCACTGTAAACTTTATTATTACATATTATATTGTAATTGTATAATGCTATCGTATTTTGTGCAGGCGATTAGCATTTTTTGTATTACTGTAAATAAATATGCCTGACAAAGACATGTTAAGCAATTTGCTTGTATTTCAATAACTTGCTCATATACCAAACACATAATAACTGAAATCAGCTTCTGAGACGAGTAAACATTCAATTTCAACAAATTTCCCATGAACTACACATGTTGCAACCATTTATTCTGGGCTCAAAGAAAAGAAAATCACGAGTTTCCCACTCGTAATTACGACTTTGTGATGGCGTTCATGTGCGTTCAACTCGTGAATACGATCTTTCCGACATGATTTGAACGCACCATGAGACCAGGAGTCACAATCACAGGTAACTGTCTCAGCTGGGTCTTAAAGCCCGTATAGTTCACTTACTCAAAACTGAACTGGTCTTATGTTACACACTACACAACCCTTTTTTAAAAACTATTCTCTCAGTGAATAATTTCTCTAAACTTTCTTTAGATCAGCTGCTATTTAACAACATGAAACAAAGCTTCGTTGCTCTGTTAACTAGTTTCTGTTTACAGATATAAATCTGTTCCATTGAGATTGTGTGTATATATTTCTGGCAAATGTTTACGTAACCCACCTCTCGTGTTCCTTTGAGTCTAGATTTCCAGACACATTAATGTTGGACGACATATGTCATTCTCGAGATTTTCCTTCAACACATTTGCGTGACTCCAACATCAGCGTTTTCAATCAAACTCAAACCCTGTATCAAAACAGAGTTACCTTATAGGGACACATTATCAAGTCATAAAACAAATGGTGCATGTTAAAAGCTCAGAAAAAAACCTCAAGTCCACATTTCTGTTCTGCATCTAGTGTAAATTAAGAGTGTTTTCATATTATAGTGTTAGAACACACACACACACACACACACACACACACACACACACACACAGATGTCCTAAGTGGAAATATCTCATACACAGACAAACACTGTGGTATTTTTTTCCACTAAGCTCATCCATATGCAGGAGTGAATGCGCTTTATCATTCAGGTGACCTTTTCTGCAGCCTACAACCCCACACACTGTTACCTTCCATCACACACAGGCTCAAGGGTGAAAACACACACACATAACAACACAACAGTTGTGAATAAACAGCCTGAAGGCCAGACTGGCTTTGCCTTATGTTGCCTCTGCTCTTGGCTGGCACACACAGAAGACTGTGTGCCCGTCTTCATGCCAACACAGTATGGTGCACTTAGCACTTGTTAGAAGTGTGTGTGTGTGTGTGTGTGTGTGTGTGTGTGTGTGTTTGTGTGCGTGTCAGTGTGAAATTCCCTTTGAAATAAAGAGCTATAGCTAATGTATATTTAGACAACATATCAGAATATTTATCAGAATACTGATATGTACAGCATTATTATAGGTTATACATCCTTAAAACTACTTTAATGTAACTAAGCTAAGATGCCTGCAACCTAACAGATTTTAAAAATGTCACGTTATCCTTACTGAAAGAGGCGACTGAGTGAAGGAGATATGGCCTTTCAAATTGTCAATTCCAGTGAAGGAGCTGTGGCCTAAACCTGTCTGACTCAAGGAAGGAGTGGCCATAGTCAATCTCAGTGAAAGAGGTGTGGTCTCAATTCTTGTCTGTCTCACTGAAGGAGGCATGGTCCCATAGCCTGTTTGTCCCAAGGAAGTTCTAGCCCTAGTGAGTCTCAGTGAAGGAGGTGTGGCCTTAGTGAGTCTCAGTGAAGGAGGTGTGGCCTTAGTGAGTCTCAGTGAAGGAGGTGTGGCCTTAGTGAGTCTCAGTGAAGGAGGTGTGGCCTTAGTGAGTCTCAGTGAAGGAGATGTGGCCTTAGTGAGTCTCAGTGAAGGAGGTGTGGCCTTAGTGAGTCTCAGTGAAGGAGGTGTGGCCTTAGTGAGTCTCACTGAAGGAGGTGTGGCCTTAGTGAGTCTCGGTGAAAGAGGTGTGGCCTTAGTGAGTCTCAGTGAAGGAGGTGTGGCCTTAGTGAGTCTCAGTGAAGGAGGTGTGGCCTTAGTGAGTCTCAGTGAAGGAGGTGTGGCCTTAGTGAGTCTCAGTGAAGGAGGTGTGGCCTTAGTGAGTCTCAGTGAAGGAGGTGTGGCCTTAGTGAGTCTCAGTGAAGGAGGTGTGGCCCGAGTGAGTCTCAGTGAAGGAGGTGTGGCCTTAGTGAGTCTCACTGAAGGATGTGTGTCCTTAGTGAGTCTCAGTGAAGGAGGTGTGGCCTTAGTGAGTCTCAGTGAAGGATGTGTGTCCTGAGTGAGTCTCAGTGAAGGAGGTGTGGCCTTAGTGAGTCTCAGTGAAGGAGGTGTGGCCTTAGAGAGTCCCAGCGAAGGATGAGTGGCCTTAGTGAGTCTCAGTGAAGGATGTGTGGCTTTAGTCAGTCTCAGTAAAGGAGGTGTGGCCTCATTACATTAAATACAGAACTGAACAGTATTGTATTATGCTAAATGTGTATCATTTAAATTTGTATATTATTTTAAATTCATAGGATTGCTGATTACATATCAAAATGTGAATCACAAATAAGAAACTCCAAAATGTTTCTTTGTGATTAAAATGCTGCTCTGAGTTTTTAAATTCAACATTGCCCTAATATTGTAAATGCTGATGTAAAACTTGCTGTATGCTGTGATGTGAGGACCACAGGATTTAATCACAGAATCATCTTAGCTTGCAAAGAGGCGACAATGTTTCTTTGAGTGTGAAAAAACGCTGACAAGAGCAAAACGTCAGCTGGGGAAGACCATCCTATAAAAACACTGCGCCAGGAAAAAACAGCACATACTGGCCTTCACGTTTAGCACATAGTCACACACAGTCAACATTAAAACCTGCTGGGACCAGTGATGTAATGTCTGGTGACCGCGGTCACACAAACACACACACACACACACACACACACACACACACACACACACATTAGCTGCCATACGATAGCGCTCTCTCTGGTGTGTTTCTCTCGGCTGGGATTGTGGCAGCAGTGATGTGGTAAGCAAGTGATGAGGTTTATAGGGTTTTCACACACACACACACACACACACAGAGACAACTTACACACTCTGTTGTTTTAACATACTAGTGGGGACCAGATGTAACAAAATAATATATATGCTCTAAAACTTTTTATCATGCTACTCTGTTTACATGGTCTCCTGCAAAAATTCATAATCACCATAGGTGCTGTGGCAAAGTATTTTAATTGAGAAATATCCGTGTAAAGAGTAACTCGTATGAGCCATAGCAGGCATTGTCTTGACATTGCTCGACAAATCAGTTAGCTTGCTAATTTTCTCTAAAGCCTCTTTAGATGGTTAAATTAGCGTGTTTATTAGAATATTGTGTATTTATAATTTAAAAAAAGTATTAAACTTGTATAATTTTTTTTTATTAAATTGTATTATTGTACGGCTAAAATGTTATACTCTCACTCACTCACTTAACTGCTTTATCCCGGTCAGGTCACGGTGGAGCCGGAGGCTATCCCAGGAACACTGGGCATGAAATGGGAATACGCCCTGGATGAGATGCCAGTCCATCACAGGGCACACACACATATTCACACACTCATTCAGACCTAGGGCCAATTCACTAGAGTAGCTACAGTAATTCACCTACCTGCATGTTTTTGTGTGGTGTGAGGAAACAACCTGGAGGAAACCCCACGCAGACACAGATAGAACATGCAAGACCCCTCACAGACAGTAACCTGAGCTCAAGATCGAACCAGCGACCCTGGAGCTCTGACGTGCACCCCCATGCCACCCTAATATTATATTTCTAAATGAAAATGTATCAATTTAACAATATTAAATATGTCTTAGATATCTGAAGAGATCATTTAAAATAATCCTTAATAAAACCACAAAAAGCATCTTCTTTATCAGTTCCTCGATGGGACCAGGGTTTTTGTCTTCATGGCATCTTCCATCCCAACGAGGAACGTGTTTGAACAGGACGCTGTCCCCATAAAGGCACGAACACAAAGCAAAATGCACACACAGAAAAACAGAGAAGAAAAGAGGGAGAGAGCAGTGATATAATGGAACAGGACTTTTTAAAAAAAAAAAAATGCAACAGCAGGCAGATCACTTATGACCAAACAGTGTTGCTTTTTCACTTAAGACATTTATTATATATATATATATATATATATATATATATATATATATATATATATATATATATATAATTTTAGACTGCAGTAATTATCAATTGCATTGTTTATAAAAGAATCCAAGGGAACATCATAAGGATAAATGAAGGCATCTTATAGTTCAGCCCAATTCACTTCAGTTCAGCTTTATTGGCATTTCTGTGTGTATTACAATACTGCATCTGCAATGAAAATATAACACACGAATAATAATGATAACGTTAACAATACTAACCGTAGGGGTGGAGGGTAGGAGTGTGTGTTGTTGGGGGGTGGTTGTCACCCGGTGTCTGTCTCTCAGGCGCTGACATGTTGCTACATATTTTGCAGTGGGTGTTGCTGTGGCCTTTCGCCAAGAAAGATTTGTAATTTCTAAAATGGTGTTATTTCTCTCTCTCTCTCACTCTCTCTCTCTCTCCTCATCCTGAAGGATGGCAGTCGGTGGCATAGATCCAGATGGCAGCCACAAGGCAGTGAGGGGAGGAGCACACACACACACACACACACACACGCACAGAGTCAGCTTAATGAACACTCATCCATTATTCATCACTCACTCACTCACTAACACACACACACAGAGAGAGAGAGAGAGAGAGAGAGAGAAAGAGCAGGGCACTGTTAGAGCTACGAGTCCTTGCTATCTTACTGTTATTTTGGAAGATGTTTTTCTTTCCTATCCTCTAGTTGGCTGTAAAGTAATTCCATATCTCTCCATCTTTCCACTCTGAGAGTGAGCACACTGTATACTGTCATTTTAAGTGTTGCAATTCACTACCCAAATGCTGCCAGAGCTCACACAGCTGACTGATGTTAGTCAATGAATGTTACCAAGCTAATGAAACTTCACATGAAAGGACACTGGTACATATATCAACTTAATCAGACATTTTTAGTTCGTGCCAAACTTTTCCTAGGCTGCCTAAGATCCAAGCTGCTGATGAACATTTGGAGTGGAGTTTGTAAAAATCCCATGGCATCCAGTGATGGAATGGACCAATCAAAGCTCTTCATTAAACATGATATTAAACTGATCAAACCATGTTCATGTCTCCTTGCAGTTACTATTGTCCCTCTTTCATTAATAATGTGATTGAATAGAAGTATACACATACATTAGAATTCAATATGCAGATATTTGGGGATTTGGGG